>NW_004949196.1:1130619-1143440 GCF_000317375.1 Microtus ochrogaster
TGCACACACAGTACACCTGCACACACATGCACATACAGTACACCTGCACACACAGTACACCTGCACACACATTCACACACAGAAGACCTGCACACACATGCACACACAGAAGACCTGCACACACAGTACACCTGCACACACATGCACACACAGGACATCTACACACACAGTACACCTGCACACACCTGCACACAATGCACACATGCACACACAGGCCACCTGCACACACATGCACACCTGCACACCTGCATATATAGGACACCTGCACACACATGCACACACAGGACACCTGCACACACCTGCACACCTGCACACATAGGACACCTGCACACACAGGACACCTGCACACTCATACAACATTTCTGATATTTTTAGTGTCTTGCAAGGCCAGCAGCCCCATGTGAATTTGCCATTGTCAGAACATCTTGCTTAGTGTTGATAGTGCTATGGTTTTCTACACAATCTTATGAGTCATGTGCCAAGTGTGATAACTAAAAAAACAATTCTAGTAGAAATTTGCATTGAGTTTATAGCTCAATCTTAGAAATGGTTGAAACACGTCCTCCCCCATCCAGAGCTCAGGGGACATCCCAGAAGAGGAGCGGGGAGAATGTGAGAACCGGAGAGGGATGCTGTGATGTCTGTCTTCTGGGTCGTATTCCTCATGACCTGGCCACAGCTGTGGGTCCCTGCACAAGGTCAAGCCAGCAGAGATGGGTGGGCGGCCGGTGCTAGTTCACCCTTTCTGAGGAGCTGTTGATGGTGCACAGTTTCTGGGGGTGAAGAATCATTCTTTGCTGAGAGTGTGGTGGGTTTCTCGTGTTCCTGTGCCAAGCCCATATGGGCAGCACATAAACTGAACTTAGTGGACCGTAAAAAACAAAAAGGACATGAAGTTGTGTGAGGACCATGTTGGGGGTGGTTTAGAGGGATTGACAAGGTGGACACAATTATATTTCATTGTATGTGTTTATGAATTCTCAAGAATAAAGCAAAAATTAATATTAAGAGAAAAAGAAGTACTGGCAAATACCACTTTCTTCTTTTTTTTTTCTTCAAGATTTATTTATTGTGTATACAATGGTCTGCCTGCAGACAGAAGTTGTCACCAAATCTTATTACCGGTGGTTGTGAGCCACATATGGTTGCTGGGAATTGAACTTAGGACCTTTGGAAGAGCAGTCAATGCTCTTAACCACTGAGCCATCTCTCCAACCCCCACTTTATTCTTGATATTAAAAATATTTGCTTTGTTTTATGTGTTTGAGTGTCTTGTCTGTCTGACTGTCTGTCTGTGTGTCTTGAGCATTCTTGGTGTCCACGAAGGACACCAGGTCCCCTGCAGCTGGGCTGCATGGACGGTTGTGAGCTGTCCTGTGGGTGCTGGTCCTCTACAACAGCAACAAGTGCTCTTAGCTACTGAGCCATCTCTCCAGTCCTGATTCTTTTTCTATTGTTTTAAATTGAGCTATACATTTTTCTTCCCTCCCTTTCTTCCTTCACTCATCCCATCCTCCATCTGCCCCCAAGCTCACAATTTCTCAGGAGATTTTGTCTTTTTCTTCTTTCTGTGTACATCCATGTGTGTCTCTCTTAGGGTCTTCTTTGTTGTCTAGGTTCTCTGGGGTTGTGAACTGTAGGCTGGTTTTTCTTTGCTTTATGTCTGAAAGCCACTTATGAGTGAGTACATATTTGTCTTTCTGGGTCTGGGTTACCTCACTCAGTATTGTTTTTTTTCTAGTTCCATCTATTTTCTGGCAAATTTCAAGATGTCATTATCATTATTATTTTTTAACCACTGAGTAGTACTCCATTGTGTAAATGTACCACATTTTCCTTATCCATTCTTCAGTTGAGGGGATTCTAGGTTGTTTCCAAGTTCTCAGCCCCGACTCTTTTTTTTTTTTAAGATTTATTTATTATGTATACAACATTCTGCTTCCATGTATGCCCGCACACCAGAGGAGGGCGCCAGATCTCAGTACAGATGGTTGTGAGCCACCATGTGGTTACTGGGAATTGAACTCAGGACCTCTGGAAGAGCAGACAGTGCTCTTAACCTCTGAGCCATCTCTCCAGCCCCCTCAGCCCTGACTCTTGAGAATTTTAAACATGGACACATTGAGCTATAATCACACCTCCATCCACCCCTCCTGCTCCTTCTGTATCACATCCAATACACTTCCTCCCAACTTCATGTTGTTTTTATAACCACTATACCCGGTTAGTGTTGCCCATGTGTGACATATTCACTGGAGCTTGGCAACCCCACCAATGACCATACCATCAATAAAGAGTGATTCTCAGGGGTGGGGCCTCCCAGTCTGTTCTGGGGTCAGGCTGGCTTGATCCCGTACAGGCACCTACAACTGCTGTCAGTTCCCAAGAGATGCTTGTCACACCCATCAGACAGCGTCTCTCAGCGTCCCTTCTGTCGTCTGGCTCTCGTGGTCTTTCTGTCCTCCCTGAATGGCGTTGCTGAGCTTCTGTTGGGATGGCGTTAATATAGATGTGTCATTGAGGCCTGGACAGCCAGTCTCTTGTTCTCAGCACAGAGTAATTTTCCTATACGATGCTTAAGTCTTTGGGTTCTCCACACAATCACTTCTCGTTACTGCAAACCCGTCTGCCACCCACATCCTTACCGAGATAACAAATGTGTCCCTCCTCTGTGGCTCTTGGAGCCGATCTCCACCCTCCCCGCTGTAGCTGCCGATAAGTTCCATCACCACCCCTCACGCGTGGTCTAGGATTTTGGCAAACATTATCTTATCTTAAAAACAACATGTTTAGGGTCCAGCGAGAGTGCTCCTGGGTAAAGGCGCTTGCCACCAAGCCTGATGATCTGAGTTTGATGCCCTGGACCCACATGGTGGAAGGGAGGAACCAATTCCACCAAGTGTTCTCATTTGCTCACACACAAATATATGGGATAAAAATATAACATCTCCTGGCTGGGTGTGGGTGACACATTTAGGCACTCATTACTACCTGGAGGCAGGAGGATATGTAAGTTCACTGCTAGCCGGGGTTACACATGTAAGCTCAGTGCTAGCCGGGGTTACATATGTAAGTTCAGTGCTAGCCGGGGTTACACATGTAAGTAAGTTCAGTGCTAGCCGGGGTTACATATGTAAGTTCAGTGCTAGCCAGGGTTACACATGTAAGTAAGTTCTGTGCTAGCCGGGGTTACATATGTAAGTTCAGTGCTAGCCGGGGTTACACATGTAAGTAAGTTCTGTGCTAGCCGGGGTTACATATGTAAGTTCAGTGCTAGCCGGGGTTACATAAGTAAGTAAGTTCAGTGCTAGCCGGGGTTACACATGTAAGTAAGTTCAGTGCTAGCCGGGGTTACACATGTAAGTTCACTGCTAGCCGGGGTTACACATGTAAGTCCAGTGCTAATCGGGGTTACACATGTAAGTTCAGTGCTAGCCGGGGTTACACATGTAAGTTTACTGCTAGCCAGGGTTACATATGGATTTAAGGCAGGCTAAAGCATAGTTTTTGCTTATTATCATCGTCACTGTGGGTGTGGCTGTACACGCATGTGCCACAGCATACGTGTGGAGGGCAAAGGACGACTTTGTGGATCCGTTCTCTCCTCTCCATGTGGGCTCTGGAGCTCAGGGCCTCGGGACTGCACAGCGGGCACCTCCACCTGCTGAGCCATTCTACTGGCCCTGCTTTATTTTTATTTACATACGTATTTATTTTATATCTAGTTTCCAGTTTGCCTGTGTGTGTGTGTATGTCTGTGTGCGCACAGCCCATGGTGTGTTTCCATCCTCATTTCTCTTCCCCACAGTTCCTTTGTCTTAAGAACATCCGGACCTTCCTGTCTACTTGCAGTGAGAAGTTTGGCCTCAAGCGCAGTGAACTCTTTGAGGCCTTTGACCTCTTTGATGTACAGGACTTTGGAAAGGTGAGTTGGATTCCCAGTGTCCAGAGGTTGGCCTCAGTCTGTTTCCATTAATACCTGATGTGCATGTGTGTGTGCGTATGCATGTGTGTGTGCGTATGCATGTGTGTGTGCCCATAGATTATTGCAGGCACTGGTAGCATAGCCAGGTGGGCCTTCCAGGATACTGCCTGAAGCATGGGCTTGGTGCCTGTGGGATGAGTTCAAGGATCTGCCCTCCTGCTTGCTGTGTGGCCTCAGCTAAGTGGTTCTGCCTCTCTGATCCCCAGTTCCTTTTTGTTTGTGGTGTAGGGATGTAGGGGAGAGGCTGAACTATGCTCCTCAAAGTCTCAAGGGACAGCTCCAGTGCTGGGAGCCTGGGAGTGGGCATGAAAAGGGATTCTGAGCAGCTGTGTCCTCTCTGCAGGTCATCTACACCCTGTCTGCCCTGTCATGGACCCCCATCGCCCAGAACAAAGGAATCATGTGAGTAGCAGTCAGGACTGTGGGTCTGGGGCCTCCCTGAAGCTCCTGCCCGTTGTCCCCCCTGGTCTGCTTATGCCTTTCTGTCTCCCAGGCCCTTCCCGACGGATGACAGCACCGTGGGTGACGAGGATATTTACAGTGGCCTTTCAGACCAGATTGAGTGAGTATTGAGGCCCGATGTGCGCAGGACACAGTGGAGATTGGAGCCTGAGGGGACATGGATCTTTCTGGGGTCTGAGGGGACATGGATCTGCCCCAGGATTTGAGTGACACGCATCTGGCTTAGGGTCTTAGGGGTCATGGATCTGTCCTAGGGTCTGAGGGGACACAGATTTGTCCTGGAGTCTGAGGGAACACGGATCTGTCCTGGGGACAGATTTAAAGGCTTGGGGGCATCACGGATTTAGCCTTGACTCTGAAGGGATCTGGTGTGTCCTTGGCTTGGCGACACGGCCTGAATCTTTCCCTCAGTGACACTGCAGAGGAAGATGAGGACCTTTATGACTGCGTGGAGAACGAGGAGGCAGAGGGGGATGAGATCTATGAGGACCTCATGCGTTCGGAGTCCGTGCCTACGCCGGTGCGTGGGTCCGGAAAGGGCTGGGCAGGTGGATAGGGAGAGCACACCGGTAGAGCGCTCCATCAACCTCCATCATCCCTGTCCACAGCCCAAGATGACTGAGTATGACAAACGCTGCTGCTGCTTGAGGGAGATCCAGCAGACCGAGGAGAAGTATACGGACACGCTGGGCTCCATCCATCAGGTACGCTGTGCCCATGGTCCCTGCCAGGGATGTCTCCTCCCTGTCTTCCCCAAAGCCCAGGCTGCCCTCAAACTCACGAGCATGTGGCACCATAGCTGGCTCCATTGTTAAAATCCCAGGTTAGTAGGGGTGGATCAGTACACTGAGAAGCCCACTCGGTCATGTGTCAGATCCAGCGATGGACAGTCGGTGCCTCACACTCTATACCCTCAACTGTCCCCCACCCCTAGGACCCACGAATCCACCTTCTGTCTCTGGGTTTTCCTGTTCTGGACAGTTCCTGTCGCTAGCCCCACACTGGGTGGCCTTTGTGTGTCTGGTTCTGTCACCTCGCACAGCATCCTTGAGGTCCCTCCACTGTGTCAGAGCCTGCTCGCCGTTGAGCAGTATTCCAGTGTGTGGAAGAACCACACTTGATCTGTCATCTGCTGGTGGATTGTGATGGTGTCCACCTTAGGGCAATTAGTGATAACTCTGCCTTGGAACCGGGAGACAATTTTTGTATGGACATTTCCTTTCTCTTGATTTTTTTTCTTTAATTTTTACAAATTTATTCATTTTATTTTATGGGTGAGTGTTTTTACCTGGATGTGTGTGTGTGTGCACCACATGAGGGTTTGGTGCCTGGGGGAGGTTAGAAGAGGGTGCCAGGTCCCCTAGACTGGAGTTACAGTTTGAGAACAACCACCTGGGTGCAGGAATCCAACCAGGTCCTCTGCGAGAGCAACAAGTGTTCTTAACCACAGAGCCATCTCTTCATCCCTCAGACTTCCTTTTTGTGAGACATATGCTCACCGTGTAGCCCAGCTGGCCTGGAAGCACAGGGGTGGCCGGCATGTGCCGCCATGTCTGGGCCTCCATTTCTTTGGTCTGTCTCTTTCTGTCTATCTGTCTTTCTTTTGCTCACCTGCCCCAGTGTGTGTCTCATTTTCTAATTCTCTGTTTCTGCTCCTGTCTCTATTTCTGTTTCTGCCCATTTCCATGTCTCTGCACACTTTAACTGTCCCCCCTCTCTCTGCCTCATTTTTATCTCTATGTGGGTGTCTGTGTCCCTCTGGACCATTTCTGTTTCTGTCTCCCTCTCTCTGTCTGTCTCTTTCTTCCGTGCTGTTTCTGTCTGTCTTGTCTGTGTCTGTCTCTCAATCCCTTGCTGTTTGTGTGTCCCCTGCCTTGTCCTTTTTTCTGGGTGAGCTAGTGGAGGATCCTCTTTCTCTTACCTTCTGTGACTCTCCTCAGCACTTCATGAAGCCCTTACAGCGATTCCTCAAGCCTCAAGACATGGAGACCATCTTCGTTAACATGGAGGTGAGCCGGCAGGTCCCCAGACCTCTTTGCCTCTTTCCCAGGAGATAGTCTCTGGCTGTAACCTGCCCTGGGGCATGTGTGCCACTCTCTCCTCTCCTGTCACTCTGTGCCTGTCCCATCTCTTCCTTCCTCTTTCCCTTGGGGCAGGAACTGCTCTCTGTGCACACCCACTTCCTGAGGGAGCTGAAGGATGCCTTGGCCACCCCAGGAGCAACAATGCTGTACCAAGTCTTCATCAAGTATAAGGAGAGGTGAGACGTGGCTGACCAGACCCTGAAGGTCACAGCCGTGCTAGAGCGGTGTTCTTCACTGAGGAGTGAGGGATGGAGGTTGAGTGAATCCAGGACTTGGGGGATTCCAGGTGAGGCCTCTGTCCATGACCAGGACCCTAGCCCTTCACTGGGGGATAGCAGACAGGGGCTCTACCCTGACCACGCCCCCAGCTGGCTTTCCCAGCTCTTGGTATTTTTACTTCTGCTGAGTTTCCTCATCTGTGAATCTGTGTGTCCAGGGTTACAGTGAGGATCGGATAAAGCACTGAAAAAGGTCCTTAGCACAGGGACTGGCACACAGTAGGTGCTTATAACTGTGACATCAACAACCGTTGGCCACAGACTGTGACAGTTTGGTCAGAGCCTCAGCTGCACTCTGGTTTACAGTCATAGTAATCTTCTGGGAGGTACTGTTGCCAGGCCTGTGTTAGAGATGGGGAAACTGTGGCTCGGGGTTATGCATTTGGATGAAAGAGGCCAGAATGGGCGCTTAGATTCCCCAACCTTATAATCACCCTTCTGTGGTGTCTTACCCTGGCCCGCAGGTTCCTTGTTTATGGCCGTTACTGCAGTCAGGTGGAGTCAGCCAGCAAGCGCTTGGATCAAGTGGCCACAGCGAGGGAGGATGTGCAGATGAAGCTGGAGGTGGGGCTGTGCCACCCTTGAGGGTTCCCCCACTCTGCTCTATGAGTCTCGGGGAACACGGGACAGACGGAGTTGGGTCCACTTTGCACAGTTTACAATCCTTTGTGCATGGGGTGTGCAGGTGTATATGTGTCTGTCCATTCATGCGTGTGTGTGTGCGTGTGTGTGTGTGTGTGTGCATGCGCGCGTGTGCATGGATGTCAGAGGACAGCTTTGGCTCTCACCACCCACCCTGGTTTTTGAGACAGGGTCTCTCACTGCTCTTGAACTCACCTAGTAGACTAGCCTGGCCAGGGAGCCCCAGGGACCTGTGTGTCTCTACTTTCCCAGAGCTGGAATTAAACGTGGTCACCACCATGCCTGATGTGTGTGTGTGTGTGTGTGTGTGTGTGTGTGTGTGTGTGTGTGTTTGGAGGCCAGAGGTTGGTGCCTGGTGTCCCCCATTATAGCTCCCCATCTTATATTTTGAGACATGGTCTCTGGCTGAGCTTGAAGCTCACTGATTG
Organism: Microtus ochrogaster; assembly: GCF_000317375.1. NCBI lineage: Eukaryota > Metazoa > Chordata > Mammalia > Rodentia > Cricetidae > Microtus > Microtus ochrogaster. The sequence goes on from NW_004949196.1 coordinate 1,138,499, forward strand.
ACCAGACTTGCAGGTCAGTGAGCACCAAGTATCTGTCGGTCTCTGCCCCCTGCCAACACCCCCTATCCCAGTGCTAGAGTCAGACATATGTGGCTCTCCACGTGGGTGCTGGGCATTTAAACTCATGTCTTTATATTTGCATGGTAAGCCTTTTTCCAACTGAACCACTCCCCAGCCCCTAGCTGGGGGTCATTGAAGGGAGATGCTTCCAGAGGCCATGCAGAAAAAAGAGATCAAGGAAGACATGACCCTCAACTCTGAGCCTGTACCCCAGTAGAGCCTTGACTTTGGGATGACCAGTCTTGACCCTGAACCCAGCTCTGACCTCACAGTGAGCTCTGATTTTGAGTTGACCCTGAACATCCGTGGTACCCCAACTTTACCCTGAGACCGTGACTCTGGGAAAGCCCTGATGCCAGACAGTGTGGCCCATGGATTCCTCTCTGTCCCACACTGGCTAAGTCCAGCACAGGAAGCCTCTGTCAGCTCACAGCATCCCCTGTCCTTATTCCCTTGTTGGGAGATGCTGCGCTCTGGGTGGACTGTGGTGAAAGGCATGGGAAGCTACTCAAATGTAGGTCTATCAAAGTACGCGTGTGTGCGTGTGCATATGCACATGTGTTCATGCTCACGTAGTAGCTAAAAGTCAGCACTGGGTAGCTTCCTCTACCACATTCCACCTTCTTTCTAATTTAACTTATTTTTAGTTTATGTATGTGTGAGTTTTGCCTGCACATATGTTCATGTGCACCTCTTTCCGGCAGTGCCTTTGGATGCCGGGAGGCGGCTTCAGACCTCTTGGAACTGGAGTCACAGATAGTTGAGTCTCTGTGTGGGTGCTGAGAATAGAACCCAAGTCCTCTACCAGAGCAGCTGGTGCCCTTAACCACCAAGCCATCTCTTCAGTTCCTCTTTTACACTTATGTATTCTTTATTGATTTGCTCTCTCCGTGTGCACGTGCCAGAGTGTGTCTGTGAGGGTACCCGGGACTGGACAGATTTCAGGTTTGGTGGCAAGCCTCTACCTGCTGAGCCATCTCCTCAGCCCCTGGGCCGCTCACTGGGACCCGAGGCTTGTCCATTTTGTTAGGCTGGTCTTGGGTGAGCACCAGGGGTCAAGCTGTCTCTGCTTTCTCAGTGCTGAGCTCACAGCTGCCTGCACCAACACGCCCAGCTTATTTGTTTTCACTGTGGGTTGTTTCTGGGGATGGAATTCAGTTCCTCGTGTTGGTATGGCAAGCACTTTACAGATGGAGTCATCTGTACTGTGGTGTGTGTGCCTCTCCCCTGCTGCCCTTCCTCCTCTCTGCTGCCTCTCCCCCTCCCCTGCCTCCCCTCCTCCCCCTCCCCTGCCTCTCCTCCTCCCTTTTACCCCTGCATTCAACTGGTTCCTATCATGCTCCTGCTTTCTGCCCTGCCAGGAATGTTCTCAAAGAGCTAACAACGGCCGATTCACCCTGCGGGATCTGCTCATGGTGCCCATGCAGCGGGTGCTGAAGTACCACCTCCTCCTCCAGGTGCCAGCTCAAGGCGGGGTCCCCGGCTGTGGCTGGGTGCTTTTCTAAACTCCTTTCTCTTGCTCAGTTAAAAGTGCCGGACAAAAACATCCTTAAGGGAGAAAGCGCTTAGTTGGCTCACTTTCCAGGTTATATCCACCATCTTGGGAAGTCAAGGCAGGAGCTGGAAGCAGCAGGGTGGAGCAAACAAATGCATGCTCCCTCACTTATGCTTGGCGCAATCTCTGCACCAACACCGGTCCAAGACTCAGAACCCTGGGAGTGGAGGCACTCACAAGGGACAAACCTTCCATCTATATGAAAATAATTAAGATGGTCCCCCACAGACACGCACACAGGCCAAGCCAGTGTAGACAGTCTCTCCCTGAGACTCTTCTCAACTGTCAACATGACAATTAAAACGAATCATTACAGCATCCTAAGCCGTGATTAGAGGATAGGGGAGAGCTGACTTTGAGGGGTTAGCTTTTGGGTCATGCCCCAGTCTCTAGAAAGCCCTAGTGGGTCAGCATCAGCTTTTCTGGGGACTAGGTCCAGGCCCAGGTGACATCTAACTCCTTGGTCCACACAGGAGCTGGTGAAACACACGCAAGATGCTACGGAAAAGGAGAACCTACGACTGGCTTTGGATGCCATGAGGGTAAGGGACCTGGGTGCCGTTGGTTGGGTACCCAAGCTGGCAGCAACCTCTCTGCCTTCTGGTGGAGTTGATCCTTTACTGCCCATGGAAGGAACTGGGCCAGGGGTGCAGGCAAGAAAGACTGTTTTACCGTGTCCCATCCACAGGACCTGGCACAGTGTGTGAATGAGGTCAAGAGGGACAACGAGACGCTGCGGCAGATCACGAACTTCCAGCTGTCCATCGAGAACCTGGTGAGGGGCGGAGCCGGGAGGGCCAAGGATGTGGACCCACGGGCAGGGGATCCATGCTTAAACCTCACTCTACCCACTGTGCAGGACCAGTCTCTGGCCAACTATGGCCGGCCTAAGATTGATGGCGAGCTCAAGATAGCCTCAGTGGAACGGCGCTCCAAGACGGACAGGTGGGTGGAGCAAAGTCGAACCTAGGGAGGAGCAGAGATTGTGGGCGGGTCCAGTGCTTAGGTGGAAGGTGGAGCAGCTTCAACATGAGTCCAGGGTGAGTAAATGCTTGGGCAGGAAGTCAAGATATACCTGAAGGATTCTTGGTGGGGCCAGCTTCCTGAACAGACGTGTGAGCAAAGTCCCTAGATTTGAAGAGGAGCCTGGATCAAGTAGGCGGTGGGGCCCGATTGATAGATGGAAGGGTTGGTGGAGTCACCTTAACTAACTTGGAGCCTCGATCCATGTGCGGTTGAGTGAGATTGGATAGGGCTGCGCCAACTTGGATCACCTGGGTGGGGTTAGGACGCGCTGCTGAGCTTCTCTGAGTTGGTCAAGGTCAGGGCGAGAATCCCAGGCAGGACGGGAGAGGCCCCAAAGATGGGGGCGGGGGAGGGAGAGGGAAGTTGGGAGGGGTCAGACCTGGCCCCTGACCTGGCGACTTGCAGGTACGCCTTCTTGTTGGACAAAGCGCTGCTCATCTGTAAGCGCCGCGGAGATTCCTACGACCTCAAGGCCTCGGTGAACCTGCACAGCTTCCAAGTTCGGGATGACTCCTCCGGGGAGCGAGACAACAAGAAGGTGGGCTCTGTCATAGGCAGCTTGGCCTTGGGGTTGCCTGCATGTGGGTGAGAGAGAGAGTATCTAACTTTTTAATCTTTTCATTTAAAAGTTCTGTTTTGTGTGTTTGTTGGAGTCCAGAGGCAAGCTCAGGTGTCATTCCTCAGGGACCATCCACCACCTCTTGTTTTTTTGTTTTTTGTTTTTTCCTTCACATTGGCTGACCAGGGAGACCCAAAGAGTCACTCATCTCTGCTTCCCCAGTTCTAGGATTACAAACACAAGACATCACTACACACACACACACACACACACACACACACTACTTTGAGATGGGGTTTCTCTGTGTAATAGTTCTAGCTATCCTGGAACTCGCTCTCATTAGACCAGGCTGGCCTCGAACTCACAGAGATCTGCCTGCCTCTGCCTCCATAGTTCTGGAATCAAAAGCGTGCACCACCACCGTTTGGCCACTCCTGATACTTTTAATGTAAGTTCTGGGGCTTGAACTCAGGTCCCCGAGCACTTTCTTGATTGAGTCACTGCCCTAGTCCAACACTGAATCCTTCAGTATCTGCATCATTCTTGATTGAGGCAGGCATGGTCTTGGTGTTGCAGGCTTGTAATTTTAGCTACTTGGGAGCCTGAGGCTGGAGGACCCAAGTTCAAGGCCTGCCTGGTTAACAAAGTGAGTTCAAAGTCAGCCTGGGCAACTTAGTGAGCTCCTATCTCAAAAGAAAAAAAAGCAAAAAAGGGTTATAGGATGTGCTCAGTGGTTGAGCGATTGTGGGAGGCCATGAACTTGTTTCTATACTGCTAAAACAAGAGTAACTACAAACTAGAAACAAAAACCTCTAAAGACAAAACAAACAAAAAACATCGACAACAAAAGAAGCAATAAACCCAGGTGTTGTCCCTCTGCCATCACAGTTACATTGTAGCAACTACGGATAAAAAGGAAACAGATTCTACAAAGAAAGTAGCATCGGTCCCACACAATGACGGGTGTGGGAGGGAGGGAAGTGGGCTATTCAAGATTCCATCGGTCAGAGTATGGACTTGTTTGAGCTGTATGCCAGGCTTTTTCTTTGGTGCCACCAGCCAGCTCCCAAATCGTGACACAGAGACTTATTAGTTTTGAATGCTCGGCCTTAGGTTTGTTTCTAGCTGGCTCTTTCAAGGTACCCTGTTTCTCTTTATCTAGTTTTGCCTCGGGGCTTTACCTCTTTTACTTTCTTGCTCTCTCTATTTCTGGCTGACCTGTGGCTGCTTGGCTTCTGGCCCCAAGTGTCTCCCTTGTTCTCTCCTCTCTTCCTCTCATCCCTCTTTCTCTTGAGTCTAGATCTCTCCTATTTATTCTCTCCCCCTGCCATCCCTCCGTATCCTTTTTCCTGCCTAGCTATTGGTCGTTCAGCTCTTTATCAGGTGCCTTAGACAGGCAAGGTGAACCAGAGGCAACACATCTTTACATAATTAAACACACATCCTTACCTTGCTAAACAAATGCAGCAACACACCTTTACACAGTTAGAGTAATATTCCGCAGCATAAACAAATGGAACACATTTTTGCCTAGTTAAAATAATATTCCACAACAGAGTTGAAATCTCCCTCTTTGATCAGCTCTCTCTTCCTTTCCTCTCTCTCCCTCTACTTGGAGGATGAACACACAAACAATGACTTGGTGTCTTTCTGCAGAAGGCTGTGTGTGGCTGTGGGCTTGTGGATGTGTTTGGATGGTCTGGACAGCCTGTGTGAACACACCCATGTGTATGTCCAGCAGA
>NW_004949196.1:1144048-1147919 GCF_000317375.1 Microtus ochrogaster
TAGCCCTGCCTTCTGCAGGGGTTCAGTCTGAGATCTGTTTCTCCACATACAGTGGAGCCACATGTTCCTTCTGATCGAGGATCAAGGTGGCCAGGGCTATGAGCTGTTCTTCAAGACGCGGGAGCTGAAGAAGAAGTGGATGGAACAGTTTGAAATGGCCATGTGAGTCTCCTTCTCCTGTTGCTTTGTTTGCTCTCCACAGCACAAAATCAACAGCAACAATGAGCTAAAAACAAAATATAAAAATGAAAAACCTGTTCAATAAAGTATAAAAAAAATGAAAAACCTAGAACAATAGCGGCAACAACAAACGAAAAACAAAAGGACAAAAATAAAGAACCAAGACCTCATCATCTTTCTCCTCTGCCTTTTCCTTCATTCTCGACTGTTTTTTCTTCTGTCCTCGGGTTCTTACTCCATGTACACACTCCATTCCCATTTTCCCATTTTTTTCTCTCTTTTTATCTCCTCCTCTTCCTCTGCCTCCTCCTCTACCTGCTCTTCATTCTATTGAGGGGAAAGTTACATAACAAATCCCAAACATCTTGTAGCTACAATTCCATGACACTTAAACACTTGTGAAACCTGTAATTATCACCTCTTAGCTCAAAACCCTTTCACCATCCTCGGAGGAGACCCTGTACCCCTTTAGGCATCACTCTCCACCCTTCTCCTAGCCTTTGGTGCCCACCCGCCTGCTTCCTCTCCCTGTTGATAGTCACAGCACTTTGACTCACAATAGCCTGAGGGTGGATGCAACTCAAACATCCATGTATGGATGCCCAGATATACTGCCATGCCTTTATTCTGAGAATGCTCTTCATCCATGTGCAGGATGACGTATTGGTTCTTTGCTTTCAAATTCTCTTTCCAGCTCCAACATCTACCCAGAGAATGCCACAGCCAATGGGCATGACTTCCAGATGTTCTCCTTTGAGGAGACCACTTCTTGCAAGGCCTGCCAGATGTTACTCAGGTGTGTATGTGTATGTGTATGTGTATGTGTATGTGTATGTGTATGTGTATGTGTATGTGTATGTGGGAGACCCTGCGCCTGGGGCTTGCTCTGTAGAGAGAGAGTCTTCGCTAGTCACCCACTTAAGAGAAGGGAAGCCCTACTGTGGTCCATTACTCCTCTTCCACCTGTCTTTCTTCTCCTCTCCCCCCTCATCCTTCTTTTGGATAGTGTCTGCCTTTGTAGCCCAAGCTAGACTTGGATGCACTATCTGCTTCATCCTTCCAATGCTGGGATGGCAGGGGTCCATCACCAAGCTTGGCCTTTGCTTTCTTTCAAAGGACACGTGTTGGTGCTTAGGGTACCAGTAATACCCCATGACTCCCCCTTTATCTCTCTTGTATTCCAGAGGCACATTCTACCAAGGATATCGCTGTCATAGGTGCAGGGCACCTGCACATAAGGAATGTCTGGGGAGAGTGCCTCCGTGTGGCCGCCATGGGCAAGGTATTTCTAGGCCAATGTGAGGGAGGCGGGCTGCTTCTCTGTTGGGGGATTTTCTTCTGAGCTATGTACTTTTCCCTTCCGTAGATTTCTCAGGAACTATGAAGAAGGTAAGATCCAATTTCATTCTGTACTTGGGAAGTCATAGAGGCTCATGAGAGAGGAACCAGGAGACCCTAGAGATGGGCTTTGCCATCCTTGGCTGGGCAAGCACAGTGAAGCACTAAAGATTCACCTGGCTGGGAATAGGTGTCTACTTCCGCCATCTCTTCCTCTAGGACAAACTACATCGAAGGGCCCAGGACAAGAAAAGGAATGAACTGGGTGAGTGTGCAGAGTGCTGTGAGGGAGCAGCTGGATGCTACTCCAGGAGTGGGAGGAGGCAGAACACATCTCAAGCTGCTCACTGGGTGAACTAGGCGGGGCTCCACCCTGACTACGCCCCATCCCCTCACTGGGTGAACTAGGTGGTGCTCCACCCCTGACCACGCCCCCAGCTCCTCACTGGATGAACTAGATGGGACTCTACTCCCTGACCACGCCCCTAGCCCCTCACTGGGTGAACTAGGTGGGGCTCCACCCTGACCATACCCTCAGCCCCTTTGGGGGATTCTAGAAGGGACTCCACTCTGACCATATCCCCAGCCCCTCACTGGGGATTCTAGGCGGGGCTCCACCCCTGACCACACTCCTAGCCCCCTCACTGGATGAAGTAGGCGGGGCTCCACCCCTGACCACGCCCCCAGCCCCTCACTGGGGATTCTAGGCTGGGGCTCTACTTCTAGTCTGCCCTGTGTACATTGCTTAATGTGTACACTGCAGTGGGAATGCTGGGGCCTGGGGTGGACACACTTGAGTAGATGCTGCTCAACTTGAGTTCTAGTTTCTCCACACCCTCATCACCACTTGGTGTTATCAATCTTATCCAATTTAGATGCAGCTTTAGTGCTCTATCAACCACGTTGTTCCATTTCCTTCCACCCTCCAGGTCTGCCTAAGATGGAAGTGTTTCAAGAATATTATGGGATCCCTCCCCCGCCCGGAGCTTTTGGAACTTTTTTGCGGCTCAACCCTGGGGACATCGTGGAGCTCACTAAGGCAGAGGCTGAGCACAACTGGTGGGAGGTATGGACGGTGGCTGTAGGAGGGAGGGGCAAAGGATGCGTGCAAGTGATGCAGAGGGCTCAGGGCTCCATGTTGTGAGGTTCCAGAGTGGGTCCCCGTGTGACAGGGATGGCCACCTCCTGGGAGCTGGAACTCCCTGGCAGCTCTAATGGCCACCACAATGTCTTTAATTCTATGGGTTAATTTTTTTTATCTTGGGGTGCTTGGGTGGATCTCAGGACCTCAAGAGTGCTAAGTAACTCTCTCTCTCTCTCTCTCTCTCTCTCTCTCTCTCTCTCTCTCTCTCTGTGTCTCTCTCTCACACACTAATGGATACCTATTAATTCTGCTCATGCGTTTGTCTCCTGCTTTTCTAGGGAAGAAATACTTCTACCAATGAAGTCGGCTGGTTCCCCTGTAACAGAGTACGCCCCTATGTCCACGTGAGTGCCTTGTTCTGTATTGTGAGGGTCAAGGGTCAGGTAGAGGTCTAGCAGACAGACCCATCTAGGGAAGTCACCTTGAGATTCCCCCAGGGGTCATCCATGTCTGTCATGCCCCTACCCATCCTGTCCACATAGCAGGTCACACCTTGCTGAACTAAGCCACCCTGGAGTCAGCATGCAATTGCTAATTGTGAAAGCTTATTGCTTTTTCTGTGAGAAAACCCACACTTTTCTTGGGGTGTTGTATAGGACAGGCAGAGGCCCAGAAGGTGGGCCAGTCCCTGCCTTCTTTCCTAATTACTGAGCCAGGTCCTGTGAAGTCATATGGCCTCCTTCTTCCTGGTCATGCTCCTGATGGGCAGATCTGTCATTTCCTCTTCAGCAGTTCCCTGTTCATTATTAATTTTTTTTCCAAAAATTTACAGTTTTAAAAATCAATTCTTGGAGCATTTCGTACATATGTACAATATGTTTTGATCATATTCAGCCACCATTCATCCCCCTAATTCCTCTCAGATCCACTCATCCCTGCCAACTTTGTTTTCTCTTCCTTCCTTCCTTCCTTCCTTCCTTCCTTCCTTTCTTTCTTTCTTTTTTTTTAATTTTAAATAATTCTGAGTTATCCAGGCATGGTGGCACATGCCTTTAATCCCAAGACTTGGGAGGTAGAGGTAGGTGGATCTCTGTAAGTTTAAGGACAATCTGGTCTACAAAGTGAGTTCCAGGTTAGCCAGAGCTAGACCTGCGTCTATACACCCACCATGCTGGGCATGCATCTATATACCTGCCATGCTAGGCATGCATCTATACACCCGCCATGCTAGGCATGCATCTATATACCTGCCATGCTAGGCATGCATCT
>NW_004949196.1:1148019-1150963 GCF_000317375.1 Microtus ochrogaster
ATGCTAGGCATGCATCTATACACCCACCATGCTAGGCATGCATCTATACGCCTGCCATGCTAGGCATGCATCTATATACCTGCCATGCTAGGCATCTCTTATATCATGTAGACTTTTGTCCATCATTGAAGGAAATGAATACCATACCTGGTGTCCTAGTTTTATTTTTGTTGCTGTGATAAAACACCATGACAGAAAGCAACGTGGGGAAGAAATCAGCTTATGATTCCAAGTTACAGCCCATCATTGTAGGGAAGTCAACGCAGGAACTTCAAATGCTGCTCACATCACACTGACAGTCAAGATCAGAGAGAAATGGCTGTGTACTTGACTCAATTTATCCTTGAGACTGTTTTCTCAGGTGATTCTAGGTTGGGTCATGCTGGAAAAGTAGCCATCACATTTGATGTGAGGCTAATGAATGTGTATTATATGTGGTATATAAACATGAGGGAAGCCAATTGTGTCCTAGGGTTGTTTCCCCATGAATAGCACAGTTCCTGGAACATGGCACCCATTTAGCAGATGCTAGTGGAGTGGATGTGAGTGGGTGTCCCTGAAGTCTTCCAGGTAAGGGCTTCTTCTCTGAGTCTGGGTTTTTGTCTGTGTTCCCAGGGCCCTCCTCAGGACCTGTCTGTGCATCTCTGGTAAGTACAATTACATTTCCTTATTTTAAAATGGGGTTTTGTGTATGTGTTTGGGGGGTGTCAAGGGAGAACTAAGGCTGAATGTGGAGGCTTTCAGAACAATTGTTAATTTATTATTTGGATCCCAAGCACTTCTGAGTTTACCCTGAGCTAAGAGCTGCTGTGGAGTGACAGGGGAAAGGAAGGTGACTCTGGGCCATTACAAAAGTCACAGTGAAAGTCAGATGGTGGTGGTGATGATGGTGGTGATGGTGGTGATGATGGACATGATGATGGTGGTGATGGTAAGGGTGATGAAGAGGTGATGGTGGTGATAATGATGGTGATAATGATGGTAGTGATGTTGATGGTGATGATGAGAGTGATTGTGAAGGTGATGATGGTGGTGGTGATGATGGTAGTGATGATGGACATGATGATGGCGGTAATGGTGATGCTGGTGATGGTAAGGGTGATGAAGATGTGATGGTGAGGGTGATGATGGTGGTGGTGATGATGGTAGTCATGGTAAGGGTGATGATGGTGGAGGTGATGGTGATAGTGATGGTGATGATGAGGATGGTAGTGATGGTGATGATGGTGGTGATGGTGATGGTAAGGGTGATGAAGGGGTGATGGTGGTGATAACGATGGTGATGATGATAGTAGTGATGGTGAGGGTGATGATGGGTATGATGGGGTGATGGTGATGATGATGGTGGTGGTGATGATGATGGTGTTGCTGGTCATGTTGATGGTGGTGATGGTGGAGAGGAGAGTGTGACTGTGGTACATGTGATAATGGTGATAGTAGCTGTTGTGAGAGTGACAGAGACAGTAGTAGTGACAGTGAGAGTAGTGATGACAGTGATGGTGGTGGCAGTGATGATGATGGTGATTATATAGAAATAGGTTACATTATGTATACCCACAATATATAAAAATGTAGTTAAATATATATAAAATTATACATTACATGTAATTGTATTATTCATGCTACATATATAATAATAGTAGACTTTACATATAGTTACACATATAAATATGGATGCTTCAGCATGTATTGTATAAGGAGACAGACATGGCCAGTGAAACAGCTCAGTGGATAAAAGCACTTGCTGCTAAGCTGGGGGACCTGAGTTCAGGGAGCAAAACAAGCCTTTGCGTCCCTGGTGAGAGGAGAGGACTGGTGCCCAGCTCCATAGGCAACACAACAGCCATAAAGACATTGAAAGGACATAGGTAATCACATCATGCTATAGTTATATTTGCATTGGTATTTGGTAGTTTTTAGTGCCTTCAGAATAGACTGTAGTCTTCAACTCTGGTTCCAGAACCTTCTAGCAACTCCCCAATCCCATTCCTATAGGCATATTTCTTCTGACTAGCCCCAGCACCCACGAGTCTGTTTGGTCTCTGGACCCTCCTGCTGTGGACATTTCCCACATGGAGTCCCATACTGTGTGGCCTTTGGTGTCTGGTTCTTACACTGAGTGTGGTGTAGGTCACACTGTGGCCCTGGTTTCATTCCTTTTTCAGTTGACTTTTTCTGGTTTTTAAAACATTGCATTAAATACTATTAATTTATTTTTGGGCTTCCCTTAAATATTCTTTTTACACTTATTGTGCATTTGTGTATGTACATGTATACATATGTATGCATGTGCATGTATGTGTGCATTTGTGTGTATGTGCGTGTGCGTGTGTGTGTGTGTGCAGGTCAGAAGATGTGTGTATGTATGTGTGTGTTTGTTTGTGTGTATGTATTTGTGTGCAGGTCAGATGACAACTTGCGGGAGTTGGTTCTTGTTTCATCCAGAAAATTTCCTGGATTGAACTCAAGTCCCCAGGCTTGGCAGAAAATTCCTTTTATCTCTGAGCCCTCTTGACGGACTTTCTCTTAACCTTTGCATATGAGGCTAACACCCCACTCGGTTTCTACCCTGGTGCTCACAGAGATGAATGTCTAGTGTGAGCTTGGGGAAAATGCCCATCAAAGCAAACAGGGACCCCCAAAAGCCTGAACTGCACCCCAGTCCTTCACCCCTTGGCATGACTGACTCAGGTTTGTCCCTGTAGGTATGCGGGTCCCATGGAACGAGCAGGAGCCGAGAACATCCTCACCAACCGCTCTGACGGGACCTACCTGGTGCGGCAGAGGGTGAAAGATACAGCGGAATTCGCCATCAGCATTAAGTAATTTCTCCCTCCCTGCCCACGCCCCTCTGACCTGGGCGCCTCCTTCTCTGACCACCCCCCTCTGACCTGGGCTCCTCCTTCTCTGCCCATGCCCCTCTGACCTGGGCTCCTCCTTCTCT
>NW_004949196.1:1151187-1155520 GCF_000317375.1 Microtus ochrogaster
CCTCTGACCTGGGCTTGCCAAGGATGCCTAGGCTTTTACCTCAAGAAAGTGTATCTGTCTACTTGCACCTTTTATTGAACTACTGCATTCTACAGATTTTTCTCCCCCTTACCTTGTCCCCTCTTCTTTTCCCCTCCCCTTGCTTTTTTTTTTTTGCCTCTCCTCTTATTTGAGGCCAACACTTTTAGCTGATATGTGTGTTAGCTGTGGTATTTGTCTTCCTGTGTCTGGCTTATTACGCTTCAGAACATCCCCCACTTCCTCCGTGTTGTAAAGGACAGAATATCATCCTTTCCATGGCTCGATCAATTCCACTGCATGTGTCTGTCATAGTAGCTTCATCTACAGACTCCTTAGTTGATTCTGTGTCCTGGGTGTTGTTGACAGTTCTGCAACCAACACAAACATGTTGGTGTCACACGGATATGCTGACCGCTTGTCCTTGGCATATGAAATCTAGCTGCTCAGGTCTCATGGACTCCATGCTTCACCGACTTGTGTCCCACCATTAAACTGTGACTTTCCCTTGCATTATTTATTGTGGACATGTATGTGGGCATTTACCCATGTGTCCACATGTGGAGGCTGTAGGCTGAGGTCAGGTGTTTTTAAGAAATTAAAAAGTGCATTTATCTATTTGTGTTGTGTGAGGGCGTGTCTGTCACAGCCTGCATGTGGTGGTCTTTGACAGTCTGCGGGGTCAGGTCTCTCCTTCCACCGACCAGGTCTCAGGGATTGAGCTCCCGTTGCTAGTCTTGTGGAAACCTTTATGCATTGAACCATCAACAGCCCTTGCTTGAGGTGTCCCCCCCTCTGCCCCTGAGACAGGCTTTCTCTGTACAGCACTGACTGTCCTGGAACTCACTCACTCTAGACCAGGCTGGCCTTGAGCTCAGGGATCCACCTGCTTCCTGAGTGCTGGGATTAGCTGTGTGCCACCACCATGCCCAGCGTCTCTTTCCACTTTTGTTGTTCTGTAATTCACCATGATAACAAAGCCCCTTTTCTTCCCATCCTTCCTATCCTGCCATCTTTTGTGGGGAGGCATGGTGGCAGGGGCACGGGCTGTGGGGAAGGCTACCCACATAGACCAACCTGGTGAGGGCATTCTCTCAACTGACGATCCCTCTTCAAAATGACTCCAGTGTGTGCCAAGTTGATGTAAAACTAGCCAGCGCAGAGATGAGTGCTGGGTTCACTTTCTCTTTTCTTGTTTGGTTCAGAACTTCAGTCCCTGAGATGTTGCCACCCACATTCAGGGTGGGGCTTGCCCTATCAGTTAACTCTCCCTCACAGACATGCCCAGAGGCTGTCTATGGTGGTTCTGGGTCCTGCCAGGTTGACACTCAGGATGAGCTACCTCAGGGAGAAAACAAACAACAGATAGAAAAGAGGAAGAACAGAAGGCTTAGAGTAGCAGAGACCCGGAAGTGGTGGATTGCACTGTTCCCGTCTTTAGATGTGAGGGCTCCCCTTCCTCTAAGGAGTCCATCTTTGGGACTTCTAGCCTGGGCAGAGGCATGGGAGAGATCCTCAGACTCAGGACTCAGCCATCTGATTTTCCCTCTCCCTTGCTCCAGGTATAACGTCGAGGTCAAACATATTAAAATCATGACGTCAGAGGGGCTGTACCGGATCACGGAGAAGAAGGCTTTCCGGGGCCTTCTGGTAAGGGCCACTGCCCCCACCCCCACAGAAGCCGTTCAGAGCGCGTGAGGCGTGTGTCTGCCTCTGTGTCTCAGGATCCTCACTTTGTAGTGAGAGAAGCCCTTCCCAGGGAACCACCAACAGTGAACTCATCCCCGTAAGGACCCACACTGTAGAACAGACAGGACAGGATAGTGTCAGGTGCTCACAGTGGAATTTGTTGATGTCTGACAGACTGAGCTGGGGAGAAGGTTTATGGATAAAGTGTCTGAGACCCTGAGTTGGATCCCCAGAACCCATGTAAAAGCCGGGTATGGCGGTGCTTGCCTGTAACCCTAGCTCTGGGGAGTTGGAGACAGACAAGAGGCTACCCAGGTCTTGCTGCTGAGATTGGTAGGCAACCAGGGAGTTCCAGGCTCCGTGAGAGGCCCTGTCTGAACATATCCGGTCTCCGAGTGTGATAGGGGTGGACCCCTGAAGTCCACCTCTGGTCTCCACATGCGTGTCCATACCCCCACACAGATGTATGCAAACTCACCCCACCTCCAGTCAGCCCACCCTCTGCCTTCCTGTTCCACAGGCTACCAGAGCCCATAAGGTTACAGGTCTCCAAACTGGCCCCTTGTGACCCGAGCGGCTGCCTGTCTTGTTGAGAATTTATGAGCAGGCGTTCATGGTGGTTGGTGTACAGTTAATTCTTTTTATCTCCCTCAAGGCATTTAAAACTGATTGGTGTGTGTAAGTCACGTGGGCCTGAGGACATGGACAGAAAATTCACAACTTAAAAAATTACATTTTATTTATTTACTATTTGTGTGTGTGTGTGTGCACGCACACTGGACCTGTGAGGGTCAGAGGACTCTGTTGAGTCAGGTCTATCTTTCCACTATCACATGGGTTCTGGGGCCTGGGGATGGAACGTGACCCACTGAGCCATCTCACTGACCCTGTGCACCAATTTTTCTTTTTAAAAAAATGATACTGGCATTTTTTAGCCTGGAGTTCTTGAATGGGACACTGGGTGTTTGTGAAACACCCTTGAATTCGGGCCCTGCTGATTCTTTGTCATCAGTATGAGCCATTTGTGGGAGAAATACCCATAAATCCAACAAACCGGGAAGCCGAAATCAAATCTAAAGTCTTTTGCGGAGGTCAGATCTGAGCTACGAATCTCAGCGGCCACTCATGATTAGCGTCTCTGTGTCTCTGGCTCTAAAATGAGAGCATGCCGGAAGGATGACTCTGTGGGTAAAGGGAACACACGTGGTGCAACAGGAGGGCTGAGTCCTGCAAGTTGACCTCTGACCTTCATATGCTCTCTGTAATCCCCCTTTCCAGCATGCTCAACGCTCAGGGTTCCCCGGAAGCCTTTACACTGGCTGGTGCCTACGTGATTATTAGTTTTAAAGGCTTGGGCACTGATGGGAGGCCTTGACTTTGGTGAACCTATTTGTTAAACTTGGCAGGAAGTGAAATGAACTGGCCGCTTGGAGAAGCGGCCTTAGCCTGAGGTGGTCTACTGTTTACTCTGTTCACCGCTGTGACCAAACACCTGGTGAAGAGGGATGGACAGGTTCTCCCACTCAGGAAGGCTGGGGACTGTCCTGGAAGGAGGCCTTGCCACACTGCGTCCTTAGAGAGACCAGGGAGATGGATTTTGGTGCCCAGCTTGCTTTCTCCTTTTCATTCTCCCTGGGGTGGCTGCCATGGGTAGTGCCACCCTCATTCAGGCGGCTCTTCCCCCCTCATCTAACTCAGTGCAGCCCGGCCCAGAGGTTTGCCTCTTGGGTGAGTCTAGGTCCTTCAACGTGACTGTCGATACGACCCATCGCAGGGCCCCTTCTGCAGACCATCCTTGCTGTTGCAGTAGAGGAAGGTGTTCCCCATCACAGGGAGCTGATTGGACTGCGGACAAGAGCTACGCTGTGCTCTGCTGTGGGCTGGCCAGCAGGATAGCGACTGTTCTGTGTTATTTTCCCAGGAACTGGTGGAGTTTTATCAGCAGAATTCTCTCAAAGATTGTTTCAAGTCGCTGGATACCACCTTGCAGTTCCCTTACAAGGAGCCTGAGAGGAGAGCCATCAGCAAACCGCCAGGTGGGAGGATGCCCCAGGCTGGAGGATTGCACAGCACCTTCTCCGGGTTCCAGGGCCTGCCTGCCCCCTCTTTTGGTTTTAGTAACTATTTTTCAAACTAGTAACTTTACGTAACTTTGTGTGATGTTGGAGGTTTCTCCTTTTATTTGTTAAAAGATTCGTTTCTATGCGTGTCATGTATGTTGCAGAGCAGGCGTTGGGTTCACGCGCGTCCGTGGGAAGAAGAGTGAGTTTAGCCTTTCGTGACTGCAGGGGCATTCAGCCTCTCGGGACGGAAGCACTTTTCCTTGGCTCAGGCATTTTTATGTTGCACCATATTTACAGTCTACCTGGTTGATCTCCATATGTTCAGAGCAATCTGAATGACGTTTCCAAAAATACAATGGCAAGCGTAAATTCTTGGTTCATGGGGTATCCCAGTTTTCTGGTTTCCACAAACCAAGCTTGCATAGGCTTTGTATTCTCGGCAAACTATCAGATAGGATTCACATAAGGTGACAAGAGGTATCTGCTAAACAAAAGATGGATTAGGGCCAGGTACTGGCACTCCAGAGCTAGACGAGGAGTATCCCAGTGGGGATTGCTGCTGG
>NW_004949196.1:1156370-1168508 GCF_000317375.1 Microtus ochrogaster
GCTGGTCTCGAACTCACAGAGCTCCACCTGCTTCTGCCTCCTGAGTGCTGGGATTAAAGGCGTGCACCACCATCACCAGGCCTGTTTTTAATTTTTAATCATGTGTATACACGTGTGTCTGTGTATGGCTCTGTGAACTTGAGTGCAGTGTCCGCAGAATCCGGAAGAGAGTGTTGAATTTCCAGGAACTGGAGTTACAGATGGTATTGGGTACTGGGAGTTGAATCCCTGATCCACCTCTCCAGCCACTCTTAATTACTTTTTAAAATATAATCAACTCTCTCTGTGTATCTGGGCTTAAATATGAAGGTTAAGGAGTCAGATGTGCAGAAATCGACTGTACATAAAACACTATTAAAATGATTTAAAACCTGGTCTCACCAGGTATGATGGTCTTCTTTTTTCTTTTATGCCCCGACAATACTGAAGCATGCATGGGCAGCCCATATACGGCGGTTCTGTTGAACTTGTCCATAGTGGGTTTCATGGTCTAAGTTGGTGAGGACGACTGACCAGGACTCTTTCTCAAGAGGGCACCAGATCTCATTACAGATGGTTGTGAGTCACAATGTGGTTGCTGGGAATTGAACTCAGGACCATAGGCAGGGCTCTTAACCACTGAGCCATTTCTCCAGTGTTTTATGTGCTTGCTCACATGTGCTCTGCTCACTTTCTCCACTCTTATTCTGCCTAAGACCCCTCCCCACACACACTCTGCCTAGGGAATGGTGCCACTCATGGTGGGCTGGATCTTCCCCATCAATTCGCTTTATTAAGACAACCCCATGGACACGCCCACAGGCCAACACAATGCGGACATCCCTCTCAGAGACTCTCTTCTCAGGTTATCCTAGGTTAACTATCACAGAAGCCCTTCATCTAGGTGACACCATCCAGAGAGCATGTCTGCTCTCTGCACTGTCCCAAGATGATGCCTGGTGTTTATCTCAGATGCTTAGGTGTCTCATTTTCTCTTCACAGCTGGAAGCACCAAATATTTTGGCACCGCCAAAGCCCGCTATGACTTCTGTGCCCGGGACCGATCAGAACTGTCACTTAAGGAGGGTGACATCATCAAGATCCTCAACAAGAAGGGACAGCAAGGCTGGTGGCGTGGGGAGATCTATGGCCGGGTGAGGCAGGAGGGGGGATGGTTGACTAGGTGGGGTATGTGGTGTGTGGCTTGGCTGTGGGGAAATAAAGTGTGGCTCCCATGCTCAACCCTAGTCAGAGGATCAAAAGGACACTGAGATTTAGCATATTTTCCCTGCCCACATTTATTTATTGAGATACTACTATGAGTAGAGATTTTCCTGGGTGCAAAGGGAGCATTATATAATTGCTCTCTTTATGAAACAATGTTTAGTGAGATCATGTGGACCTCTAACCAGACAGTCACACCAGGGAGTGGACAGGATAGTGACAGGAAATAGGACCTGAGGGAGCTCCTCACCCACCCTTCTAGACATTAGGGTGATGAGAGACTAGGTGGATGCGGAATGAAAAGTTTAAATGGATAGAATGACAGCCAGCAGGCCGGAGAGGTTCTCAGCTGGTAAAGTGCTTTCATTACAAATTTGAAGACTGAGTTCAATCCCCCAGAACCCATCATCCATTAGTTCATCCATTGCTCAGAACCCACCCATCCATCCACTCACCCACTCATCAACCCACTCACTCATTCACCTATGCATCCATTGGCCTACTCATTCATCCATCCATCCATCCATCCACCCACCCATCCATCCATCCACCCATCCATCCACCACCCACTTATCTATCCATCCATCATCCATTTATGTATTTATCCATCCATCCATCCATCCATCCATCCATCCAACCATCCATCATTCACCCACTCACCCATCTATCTATCTGTCTTCTCAACATTACAAGAAATATTAATAAAGTGTTTACTGAGCACTGGAGCCTGTTCTAGGCTCTTGGGAGTCTGGTGAGTAGGAGACAAAACCCTCCACCCTTGTCAACCTTATATTGTGATGGGGGAGGGGAGTTGGCTTATCAATTAATCCTGTCAATAAACAGAATATGTAATCATTCACGATTACATCTTGATTACATAATGCTGATGGGTTCTCTGGAGAACAATCAAGGAAAGGGTGGTAGTTGTGTGTGTGGAGTGGGTGTGGCTTACTATGTTTGGCAGGGTAACTGGAAAGCTTTACTTACATATGAGCAGAGACTTGTGAAAGGTGGAGGGCCATCCTTGGGCATGTACAGGTGTGAAGGTCCCAAGGCAGGAGGGCTCTAGTCTACTGTGATGAGGACTGAAGATGACTAGTTTTCCTCATGGGGTTCTCTTCTTCTTCCAGATTGGCTGGTTCCCTGCCAACTATGTGGAGGAAGACTATTCTGAATACTGCTGAGCCTGGTGCCCTGCAGGACATAGAGAGAGGCAGATGTACGCTGAGCCTAGGACGCTGGCAAGGTCGAGGGGCCATGAACAGTCCTCGGTGGCAGAGCTTCCGGATGGAGAGCAGACAGCCAGTGGCCAGCTGGCAGGCTTCCCAGGATGAAGGATGGTTAATTTATAACACACTGATTGTCTCGAAGGCCCCAAGGAAGATGGGGCTTGAGGCAACTGCTTCTAATAAAATGAGAAGAGCAGGCATTGGTGTGCTCCAGACCATCTGTAAGGGGAGCCACGGGGTGGGTGCTCATTGACAACAGTTCACTCTGCAGCAATGTCACCTTTCTCAGCCTTTTACAGTATAGGTTGAGAGGGACCTGGGATTCCTCCTAGCAGGAGGGAGTGCTGTGCTTACAGGGCTGGGATTACAGGGATCAAGTCTACACCTCTCCCTCCCTTCTTTTCTGTCCTCTGTGCTGAAGATGGACATCTTGGCTCTAGCGTTGTAGGCAGACACACTACTTCTGAGCTCCTCAATGGGGATTCTAGATGGGGCTCCACCATGACCACACCATAGCCCCTCACTGAGGTATTCTAAGTGGGGTTGCACCCCTGACCATGCCCCTGGCCCCCACTGGGGGATTCTAGGTGGGGCTCCACCCTGACCATGCCTCTGGCCCTCACTGGGGAATTCTAGGTGATGTTGCACCCCGACCACGCCCCTGGCCTCCACTAGGGGATTCTAGGAGGGAGCTCCACTGCTGTGCCACAACCCTAGTCATTTTTAGTCACTTTAAAATCTTTGAGACAGGGTCTTGCTCTGTAGCATAGACTGGTCTTGAACTCATTCTAGACCAGGTTGACCTTCAACTTGTCATCCTCCTGCCTCAGCTTTTTGAACTGCCTAAGTAACAGACTTTTTTTTTTTTTAAATCATCATTCCTTTTTTGTTTTACCTCCCAATCCCAGTTCCCCCTCGCTCCCCTCCTCCCACTCCCCCAACACCTCCCCACTGCACCACCACCCGCTCCTCCCATGGGGAATCAACAAAGTCGGTCACATCATGTTGAGGCAGGACCAAGGCCCTCCCCTGTTGTAGAAGACAGCTTGTTTGTTCCTGGCTGCCCAGACTTCTGAAATAAGTAAACAGAAACTGTATTAATTCAATCACTGCTTGGCCCATTAGCTAGAGCTTCTTATTAGCTAGCTCTTCCATCTTAATTTAACCCATTTCTGTTAATCTGTGTATTGCCATGTGGCTGTGGCTTGCTGGCAAGGTTCTGGCATGTCTGTTCCTGGTGGTGGCTACATGGTGTCTCTCTGACTCTTCCTTCTTTCTTCCAGCATTCAGTTTCATTTTCCCCACCTAGCTCTATTCTACCCTATCACAGGCCAAGGCAGATTCTTTATTCATTAGCCAATAAGAGCAACACATATACAGAAGGACCTCCCATACCATTTCCTCTTTTCTGTTTAAATAAAAAAGGTTTTAAATTTAGCATAGTAAAATTACATATAACAAAACAGGTATCAAGCAAGAATTGCAGTTAAAATATTTATATCTACTTTATCTTTTATCATAACTAAGGAAAACTATAACTATCTATTCTTTAACTCCACCAAAGACCCTAGAAGGATATAATATTACCTAAGTTAACAGGAAGTTCATTGTAAGCAACTTCCAAAACTCTAGAATTGACAGAGACATCTCATTGTATGGACAGTCAAACAAAGTTCTTCTGTATTGTTAGGGCATCAAATCTTCAGCCGACAGGCCCATAGTATCTGGCAGACTTTTCCATAAAGCAGGAAATTTGAAGATCTGTTCTGCCTTGTAATGGCAAAGTCCATCAGTTGCTCTCTTCCGTGTCCTGTAGAATGTCTGGCAAACTCTTTCCTGAAGCAGAAACCCTGAAGATGATCTCACCATTAGGCAAGTTCAGCAGTCTTTTTTTTCTGTGAGTCCTGCATGTCTAGTTCATTAAGTAGTCCAGGCAAGAGCAGTTTCTTGCCCAAATGGCTAGCAAACTCCATAAGGAGCCTCTTCGATGCCCATCTTCCTCTTGAAGTAATTGGTGCTGTCAGGAGCAGATGTGTCTAATTGTCATGAAAAGTCCTAAGTTTTTAAAACATTTTAAATTCCATATTCTGTAGTTTTTGAAAGATTTGAAGATTATCTAACTGAAATATATATATATTAGCTAGCATGGCTACAAGCTTGACTATTATAGATGATTATCTATTAACCTATATTTCTTAATTATACATTGTATTTTTAAATGAGGTATACAAACACAATACTTTAATCAAGAGCAGAAATATGTATATAAATTGATCTATAATTTGTATCAACAAACCAAGATCCATACCACTGCAAATCTCTTTAGCATATCTATCCCCCTTTAAATGTAAACAAACATTTATAAACAATATTTGGGAATTTGGGTGTAGTTCTCTCCAAAGTGCTTCCTACTCTTCGTTGGGTGAAGTAATATTTGAGGGTGTTCATGGCTACTTTTCAGAAGGTCTTGGTGTATCAAACTACATTAGTCTGGAATTAATTTACAGGTTCTCATCTTCTGTGGAAACAAAAACAGAACCTTTTTTCTAAAGTAACATATCCTTAGACTCAAATTCTGAAGTCAAGGTGCCTTTATGTTTGGTTTAACTTATCAGCCCATACAATGAATGTCTCTCTGTATTTAGCTCCTTCACAGTTAAAAAATTCAAAGAAAACACAGTAATATACATAATCCAGACTTTCTGTGTATTTTCCATCTTTACATGGCTTATTTTTCTTTATTCCTATTATTTTTTCTACAAGTTTACCCTGTCTCTTTAAAGACTTTGTTTTATTTTTTTAAAAAACTATTTACTTCTTTTTATAACTCTCTATACTCTTTTTCTTCTCTCTTCCAAGCCTATGTACATTTTTAAAACACACCGTGTCTCATCTAGAGGTCTTTTATGTCTGAATCTGTCCTTATTACATATCTATAAACCTTTTCTGTTCTGGAGAGCTTTGAAAATGCTAAGCAGCTTGGTATTAGTGGCCCTGGGTGTTGGCTCCGCCTCTCTCAGGCTTTATATATGGTGGAGGTAATTCATCATAGGTTCTAGGACCACCAGGTGGGAGCCGTCCTCACTACCTCAACTCTGGGTAGCACTGTGCAGCATATAAACCCTTTTTATCTGAGTAATAGCTAAATCTGCCATGCAGTGTACTGCACAGCCTGGAAATATCTCTGTGTATGGCAGTGGGAATCCACCATGCTCTCCTGCTTGTCCACACCTAGCAGGCTCCATCCCACCACCTGTTCAGGCAGGGAGTGCTGAGCCCTGGGCATGGTCTCAGCTAGTTTTCTCCCCACTCCGAGTGGTCACATAAGCATCTGGACTTGAAGTGGGTGGCAGGTTATCAACCCCAAAAAAGAGCCAAAGTTTGTGCTGGCAGCACGGACCAGGAACCTGCTGTTTCAAAAACAAATGGTTTTTTGTTTTTATTTTCGCTACCGTGGAATCAGGAAGACCTCTTTTAAAGAAGCCACTAGCAAACAGAGCAAGAAGTTGCACTAAACTTTTGATTTTTTTGTGACTAGGATTCTTTTCTAAACTTTCTCAGGTTTTATGTGGATTTAGTCAGCCACATTGGAGTGCCAATTTGTTGTAGGAGACTGCTTGTTTGTTCCTGGCTACCCAGACGTCCTAAGTAACCATACAGAAACTGTATTAATTAAATCACTGCTTGGCCCATTAGTTCTAGCTTCTCATTAGCTACCTCTTACATCTTAATTTAACCCATTTCTATTAATCTGTGTATTGTCACATGATTTTGGCTTTCAAGCAAGGTTCTGGCATATCTGTTCCCGGCGGTAGCTACATGGTGTCTCTCTGCCTCTGCCTCTTTCTCTCAGATGCAGTTTAGTTTTTCCCACTTACCTCTATTCTACCCTATCACAGGCCAAGGCAGATTCTTTATTCATTAACCAATAAAAGCAACACATATACAGAAGGACCTCCCACATCATTCCCCACCACATCTAGCGTGAGCAAGGTATCCCTCCATATAGAATGGGCTCCAAAAAGCCAGTTCACACACTAGGGATAAATCCTGAGCCCACTACCCAAGCTGCACAATTGTCTCCTACATCAGAGGGCCTAGTTTGCTCCTATGCAGGTTCTCTAGCTTTTAGGCCAGAGTCTGTGAGCTCCCATTAGTTTGGATTAGCTGTTTTTGTGTTTTTCCCCATCATGGTCTTGACCCCTTTGCTCGTATTATCACTTCTCCCTCTCTTCAACTCTGGGAGCTCGGCCCAGTGCTCCGCTGTGGGTTTCCACCTGTTTCCATCAGTTGTTGGATGAAGGTTCTATGATGGCAATTAAGGTAGTCATCAACCTGATTACAGGGGAAGACCAGTTCAGGCACCATCTCCACTATTGCTTAGAGTCTTAACTTGGGTCATCCTTGTGGATTCCTGGGAACTTTCCTAGCACCAGGCTTGTCGCTAATCCCATGATGACTCCCTCTGTCAAGATATCTCTTTCCTTGTCCTCCCCTCTGTCCTTCCCCCAATTGGCCATCCTGTTCACTCATGTTCTCCTCCCCCGCCCTTCTTCTCTCTTCTCTCCCCTTCCACCCTTCTCCCTCCCTCATGCTCCCAATTTACTAGAGAGATCTTGTTGATTTCCCCTTCCCAGGGAAATCCATGTATGTCTCTCTTAGGATCCTCCTTGTCACCTAGCTTCTCTGGGGTTGTGGACCCTTCTTGATTTGCTTTTCTTGTAATAGAAGCTAATATTTTGAGTTCCCTCCTTCCACATTGTGCTGAGCAAAGGAAACAATTTTCATATATACTCTCTAAAAATCCAGCTAAAATCCTACAGTCCTTGGCCCTGGTGTGCTGGGGGACAGCTGGCTTTCTTCTGTCACCTTGTTTCCTGCAGGGACATCATTGCTTGCACTGGAGCCCTTGACATGTGCCAGACACCGGCTGAGTTTTCTTTGCCTGCCGCATAGAACAACTGCCCTCTGGTTTACCCAGGGTCATTTCCCCATTGCCCTGGTGTAGGTATTTGTCATGACCTATGTCCTAGTTTGGTTTTGTTGCTGTCACAAACAACCTGACTAGAAGCTGTTTGGGAAGGGAAGGATTTGTGTTTGGCTGCACTTCCAGGTCACAGTCCATCACTGATGGAAGACAGGGCAGGAGCTGAGTTGGGAACTAAAGCAAAGGCCATGAAGAATGAGCTTAGGGCCAAGCTGGCTTTCTTACAGCCCAGGACCTCCTGTCTAGGGATGGAGCTATTCATAGCAGGCATTATCAGTCAAGACAGTCTCTCTCAGACAGGGCTGCAAGTCAGTCTGGTCTGGTCATCCTTCAAGTTAGACTCCCTCAAAGCAGCTGTGGCAAGTTGGCAGCTAAAGCTAACTAGAACACTGTTTCAGTCTCCAAAGTGTCTCATTAGTGTGGCACTTACTCTTCTCATCAGTGGGGTAAAATAGACTGACCAAAGCCATTTAAGGCAGGAAGGTTTACTGTTGCAGGGTACTGTCCTTCTTGGAAGGGAGGGCATGGTGGCAAGTGTGTGAGGTGCTTGGTCACAGGGCATTCACAGGTAGGAAGCGGAGATATGAGTTCTCAGTCCAGCACCCAAGCCCTTAGATGTGTTATGGTAAAAATAAATGCTGCAGGTCCCTGAGTGGCAGTAGTGAGCAGCGGGCATGAGACCACGGTGGGCCATGCAGGCAGCCGGTCCCATGAGGAGCCTTAGCCACGGTGGATGAGAGACAGAGACCTATTAGGGATGTCATGCAGAGAAAGAGGGTATTTATTTAGTGGGTTATGGAGGGAAAAGGGAAAGTGGGGAAGGGGAAAAGGGAGAAGAGCAGAGAGGCAGAGAGAGAAAGTGAGAGAGAGAGAGAGAGAGAGAGAGAGAGAGAGAGAGAGAGAGAAGAGAGAGGAGGGGGAAGGGGGGAAGTGAGGAGAAGGGAGGGAGGCAGAAGCTGCCTCTTTGGGAGAAAGATGGAAAGGAAGGAACTTAGGCTGGAGAGCAGTTTTGGTGATGAGTTTTCCCCTTCCAGCCCCCAACCCTAGCCTTCACGGCTACAGTTAAGCCCTTCACTGACATTCATCTATGGTTGCTTCCCATAGCTAAAAACATGGTTGGATGATCTAGGGTTGGTCCTCCTGGACTAGCACTGCACACACTGTGCAGTGCATTCAATTTGGGGCCCAGAGTCCCTCGGATTTTTCTTTTTCCTTTTCTTTTCTTTTCAACCAATTGTAAGTGTTCCTAGCCATGAGAGACTACTCAGAGCAGCCTCTAGCCTCTCTGGCTTCCGAGTCACCCAGACTGGGGCCAGTTGGGCTTCAACACCCTGCCTGTAGAGACAAGATGTCCTTCTATAGGCCCTGTGGTGTTCATTCACTGTTTTTGCGGGTTTTCACATTTTCAGCTATGGAATATAAACCCTCAGCCTATCAGCTCTGCTGGTGTCCCACCGGCCCTGCTTTTCCTTAAACTATCCCTACTGGTGCTAGCCCTAGTGTGGAAATGACAAGATTAGTCAGATCTAGGAGGCAGATGTCTTCGATTCCAGCCTTTGCTCCCCACCATGACTTTGGTGCAGCAGCTCAGCAACAGGGCAGATCACACCTCTAGGTCTCTCTTGTTTAAAACTCTCGCGACTCAAAAAAATGTGACTTCTCCATACAACATATGACTGACACAATTTTGACTGAGGTCAGGTGACTTCACTGCCATCTTAACTGAGAGCCAGGTCAGGTGATCAAGTCCCACCATCTTCACTGAGGTATTCCCTGTCTGGTTCCCTGGTGCTGACTCTGTTGCATGAGTGTTTTGTGCACGGCTCTAGTAGGGCCTTCCAAAGCATCCACTTTACCCAATTCCTGTTTCACTGTGTGTGTATGTGTGTGTGTGTGTGTGTGTGTGTGAGCATACATGTAACTTAAATGCACCTATGTTTATTGTTAAATGTTGTAATTGTCTGTTCATTGTATCTCATTCAAGACTACAAAGCAATAAGTCTCATGTTTTAAATTGGTGTGTACTTTTAAGTCTCTTAATCCAACCTTGCTTTACCTGTTAAGTTGAGAGCCAGTACAGTCAAGCTCAGACCCAGCTCCCCAGATAGATTCCATACTGTAGAATCTGTCTACTCATTTATACCTGATAAACAGCCTTCAACTGGTCAGAGATTTGGGGAATATGGCATTTAAATGCTTAAATATTAAAATATTCTTCATAACAAAAAGAGACAGTTTGGCCTCTAGCAGTACTCTATTTCCTCCAAAGAAGACAGAAGATAAATGGGCACAGAACAGCACCCATACACAATTTTCTTCAACTGCCAAGTGCTGAACGAACACTAGGCAAAACTGCCTTTCATCTAAACTGAAGATCTCCAGACAGTGAACAGAATCACTGGAATCGACAGCCTAGCTGCTCAGGTCAAGGTAGGCTTGTCTTCCTACAGATTTCTTAGCCCACACAATCTTCTGGAGCCTGGCAGGCCCTGTGCTATACAGCAAAAGGCAAATAAGTGATCATGGATGACCCTGAGGAGTAGCTCTAGGTGCCAACCAAGTAAGTTCTCTGTCATTTTTTAATCAATAACTCAAGAAAAATTTTATCCTTCTCAAAGATCTCTGATGTAGTTTGACAGCTGAGAGGTTTTGTCATTTAAAAGGATAGCCTGACCAAACAAATTTCACCAGAATACAAATACAAGTCATTAAGGTGTGTACCTGCAAGTTATAAAGGTGTGAGGACAAGTATGTGCTATCCAATTTCTCTCTCATGCTGCTTTCCATAGTCTTAAAAATACTTTTCATTGTGAAAAAACATCAGTCACAATAAACTTGAAGAATTCTTGTGAGTTCCAGGGAGCCAAACTGAAGGATCCACCTTGAACAGGTCAGATACACCCCTCTCAATTCCCTGGTCCTAAATTTTTTCTTTCCTAAACTTAACTTTGTCCTCTGTTCTGCCAGTACCTTAAACAGGTTCAAGAGACACCAGACATTTCCATACCACAAACACTGGACAGGAAAAAAGAGACCAGAATGTGACCAGCATCCAGGTTCCCCCACCAAAACAACACCCACAAATAAGCAGGAAGCATCCCAATTCCTTTAACCTGTGGTGTCTAACCTCCCACCTTTTTATTATAAAAAAGAGATGGGAATGTAATGGTCTGTCCTGTCCCTTTAAGAGACAAGCCCCGCTCACTCCCTCTCCCATCCTCTGAGGCAAGCAGATCTTCCTTCTGCTTCCAGCCTGAGTTCCTTCCTTTCTATCTTTCCCAAGGAGGCAGCTTCTGCCTCTCTCCCTTCTCCCCACTTCTCCCCTCGCCCCCTGCTTCTCTCTGCTCTTCCCCTCTCCCCTTACCACCTTTCCCTTCCATAACCCACTAAATACATACCCACTTTCTCTGAATGGTGTGCCTAATAGGTCTCTGTCTCTCACCTGCCACATGGCTCCTTGCCTGGGACCCAGCTGCCTTAGTGGCCCACTGTGGTCTTGTGGCCTGCTGTGGTCTTGTGGCCGGCTGTGGTCTTGTGGCCCGCTGTGGTCTTGTGGCCCGCTGCCCACTGCCACCATTTGGGGAACCGCAGTGTTTTATTTTTACCATAACAGGATGGGGCCACCCACATCTCCTAACCTAACGTAGACAGCCCCTCACAGCCATGGCCAGAGGATGGCTTCCCATGTGATGCTAAAATCTGTCAAACCAACAATGTCACCATCACAGTTTTGCTGTCCTAGGCTGTCCCATCTGCCGACAGACCCCAGGTGAAGGATTTGGGGCTATAAGATTTCCCTGGGAGGTGTCACAATGTCTCCAGAATAGAGTTAGGAGTGCCAAATGAGCTCTGCCTCCTTTACCTTCTGTCTGTAAATATACGCATGTATATGTGTGTGTTCATATGTGTGTGTAGATGTGCTTGTGTAGATGTGTGGAGGCCAGGGCATAACCTCAGGTGCTGTTTCTCATATTGTCATCCATTGTGTCTTTTGAGGCAGGGTCTCTCACTTGTCTGGAATCCTGTCAGCAAGCTGCCAGGCAGGAAGATACCTCGGTTGGGAAGGCTGCATCCCTTGTGCCTTCTCTTGGTGCAGGGAGAGTGAGGGCTGTCAAAGCTCCTTCAAAAACTTAAAAACTTCTTAGCTGGACAGTGGTGGTGCATGCCTTTAATCCCAGCCCTTGGGAGGCAGAGGCAGGCTGACCTCTGTGAATTTAATGCCAGCCTGGTCTACAAAACAAGGCCCAGAACAGCCAGAGCAATACAGAAAAACCCTGTCTCGGAACCCCCGTATCCCCCGAAAAGTTTTTAATTCTAGGACTGGAGAGTGGGGTCAGCTGTTAAGAGCACTGGCTGCTCTTACAAAGGACCTGGGTTCAATTCCTCACACCTACAGGGCAAGTCACAGTCATCTGTAACTTCATTCCAGGGGATGTGATGCCCTCTGCAGGTACCACACACATGGTGCACAGGTGCACAGATAGACATACTGGCAAAACACCCAAATCCATAAGACGATCTTTAAGAACTTTTTTTTCTGTCTTCCCTGCCGAGATTCAAGGTTTTTCTGTGTACCCCTGGCTGCTGGAACTCACTCTGTAGACCAGGCTGGCCTCGAACTCAAAGAACCACCTGCCTCTGCCTCCTGAGTGTTGGGATTAAAGGCATGGACCACCACTGCCCAGCCTTAAAAATGTTTCTTTATTCTTGAGGATTTCA
>NW_004949196.1:1169379-1171430 GCF_000317375.1 Microtus ochrogaster
CCCATCCCTCGGTCCTGACTTCCCAGCTGAGGGCTTTGATCCAGGGTCACAGTCCTAAGCAGAAAATTGCTCCTGTGGATGGGACCTTCATTTTCTTTCTTTTATTTTGCTAATGTTTGTTTTGGGGACAGGGTCTCATGAGTCTCTCACTGGCTTTGGACTCACTATGTAGCTGGGAGTGACCTTAAACTCCTGATCCGCCTGTCTCTTCTCCCAAGTGTTGGGGTGACAGGCGGGTGTCACCATACCTGGTTTGTTGTGTGCTGGTGACAGAGACATGGACTCCTGCATGCTGGGGGAGAGCTCTGCCCACTGAGCTGCAGCTTCCCCCAGCCCAGAGGGATTTCTTTTCTCACTGTGCCCTGTTTGGGTTGTGGGGACCGGGTTCAATCTCTTTACCACCTCAGACTGTAGTTCATTTTCTCCTGTCTGTCTGTCTGTTCCCTTGGCTTCAGGGTCCTGTTCATTTTTATATGTTTTTATAGTGGATATTACTTATACCTAATAATGGGGCTTATTATGATGTTTCCCTACATGGATGATGTATTTGTATCCTCCATCCTCCTGCTTGTCCCTGTTTGGTCAAAAGCGAGACCCCAGCCCTCTAACACCCCTATATCCAAAGAGTCCGGAATGTAGTGTTGAGTTGAAGGTGTCACCCAGCCCCTGGTCTGGGAATTGTCAAGCCTTTGGACTCTAACTCCTAGCTGTCAAGCACTGACCCCTCACAGGGTTTTTAGGCTCACGCTGGAAAAAGGAACACGTGGTTTCGGGTTTTGCATGTGTTCTCCCTCTCTCTAACTCCCCCCTCCCCCGCCATGCTCCCGGCCACCCAAGAGCACGGCAGTCACTAAACATGGGCACTTTTGATTCGGTCTGATTTGTTTTGATTGGAGTTCTGTGCACCGGAGGAGAAGCTTGGTTGGGAAATATTCCTAAGAGTCTCCACCCTCTCCTGCTGATCTTCCTCTTCCCACCTACTCCTTTCCTGTCTGTTTTCTGATGGAACACTGGTTTCTATCAGGGTTGAGATAAGAAGCCATTTTCAGGAGTGTGAACTGACTGTGGCCACACCTCTGAAGACCTGTCTGTCCTTCTGGAGACATTCAGCTGTCTATCAACTCCTGGAAGGGGTTTCAGAGAAGGCCTGGGCATCAGACAGAGTCTCGTCAACATACATTATTCATGCCTTGGCGACTCTTTCCTATTGAACAGACTTTATTTTTAAGATTGTGGTTAAAGACAGCATGCGCTCTACCACCCGGCCATTCTGAGCATTTTAACCATTGCTAAGTGTATCCATGCCTCCAGCACCAATACGCACCTTCCAGAAACTGCTCATCGCTGCCCCTCCCAGGTCTTGGCTGTCCCTGTTTGGTTAGATTTTATACGCAGTACTTTAAGGTTAATTCAAGAGCAAGAAGTTGCCTCTTTTGAGTGGCTTTCTCTCCACTGGCTGGGGTTACCCTTAACCAAGCACAAGTGTGGGTGGCCGTGTGCAGGAGAGGACCTCAGAGTGGACATTAGGCAGGCAGGTGCCCTGCTATTGTACTGAGCATCTCTGTGACCCAATGTTAGATCCAGCTTTGTGGGCAGTGGAGAATTTGCTGGGACATAATGGAGTCTCAGAGGCCGTCTCGCCCCTTGGAAATTAGTTGCATATTTGGGGGAAGCCTGTGCCCTTCTGTACCAGAGAGACAGGGGATACTTCTTTGAAGGCACAGTAACATGTTGTGGCCAGCGAGGTGGCTCAGAGGGTGAGAGCTCCTGCTGCACAAACAGGAGGACCTGAGTTTGAATCCCTGGCACACAAATAGAAAGCTGGGCTTGGCCATATGCTCCTGTAACACCAGCCCTCTGAAGGGTGGAGGCAGGGGGATTGCTGGGGCCTGCTGGCTGTCAGCTGAGCTCCGGGGTTCAGCAAGAGACCATGTGTCAGGTGAATCAATGGGGGGTAATAACCTCCTGTGACCTGCACACCTGTGAGGATGTGAACACTTGCATATGTAGGTGTGAACACACACACACACACACACACACACACACACACA
>NW_004949196.1:1171707-1173803 GCF_000317375.1 Microtus ochrogaster
CATGAGGAAGGTTGAGGAACCTTTAGGTGGTGGGGCCCCTGTTCAGGAATTAGTTCCCTAGGGGTTGGTCTAGTTTAGTGCCCAGTCACTTTGTGCTCACTCCCTGCTTCCTGACTGCAAGGCAGAGTGGCCAGCCTCATCCTCTTGCAGCCACACCTTTTCCACCTCCACGGACTGTGTCCCTGTGAGTTGAGAGCCAGAACAAAACAAAAAGCAAATCCAAGCTCTTTCTCCCCCGACGTGGGTCCCTGTGAAGTGTTTTGTCCTGGTGACGAGAAACCCAAGCAAGATGGCAAATATTTGGAACAACTGCAGCACAGCCAGCTGCCATTCATGCATGTTCCGAGGCTGTGGACATTGGGCTGTTGCGGAATAGTTGTACACTGTGCAAAGATGTATTGCTGTGATTGGTGTAATAAAAAACTGAATGGCCAATAGGTAGGCAGGAGAGGATAGGCGGGATTTCCGGGGAGAAAAAGGAAGAGGAAAAGGAATCTAGGCACTGGGAGTCACCAGTCATACTTGGAGGAGGCAGGACGGGTGGTACAGACATGAGGTAACACCACATCTCAGAACACAGATTAACATAAAGGTGTTAATTTAAGTTATTAGAGCTAGGTGAGAACAAGCCTCAGCTAAAGCCGAGCTTTCATAATTAATAGTAAGACTCCATGTTGTTATTTGGGAGCTGGAGGTACAAAGAAAGACATCGGGCTTTCAACATGTGACTTTGTGGGGATTATGGAGGGTAGGGATACAATTTTACTGCAACATACAGATGCACAGTATGCAAAGGCCCTCATAAAAATAGCCATGAACACCAGGCCATTATCAACAAAATATCCATGGACAGGTACATTCAGCAAAAACACCCCCACAGAGGATGAGGTTCTTCACGGTACCCCACACATCTGGAAGCCGCATGCATAGGAAACTACAGATCTGGACAGGCCCCAAGTACTCATCCACACACAACAGCTAGATGCCGATGTGAATATTTTCACTACAACAGGACTAACTCGTCTGGGAGACCAGGGTGACTGTGGCAGGAAGTGTGAAAAGGAGAAAGTGGGCTGGCATTCACCCCTCATGCGATTCCTGCGCACAGATGCAATGTGACCAGCCCCTGTCACCATGCCTTCCCCATGTGGACAGATTCTCCAGCCTGGACCCAAACAAACCCTTCCTTCTTATTGTTTTTGAAATTGTATGTATAATTTTTTTATTTTGAGATTATAATGCATCATTTACTCCTTCCCTTTCTTCCCTCCAAGCCCTCCCATATACCTTTTCACTCTCTTTCAAATTCATCTTCTCTTTTAAAAACTGTTGTCACACACACACACACACACACACACACACACACACACACACACACTTATATGTTCTTAAATATAACCCTCTTAGTCTGTATAATGTCACTTGTATGTGTGTTTTCGGAGCTGGCCATTTGGTGTTGCATTTGGTGTGTTCTTGCCTGGGGAAGAATATTTCTCTGCTCTCAGTATTCCTCAGCTGCAGACACACATACACTCACACACATACACACACGCGTACCCACACGGGGGGGTGCCTGCACCACGAACGAACACCTGTGCGTGCGTGCGTGTGTGTGTGTGTGTGTATAGCTGGGGAACACAGCCACCAGGACAGGACTCTACTTATCCTGGCTTTATTCTGTGGCTGTGATATCATGGCCCACCTCTGAGGGAAGTCAAGGCAGGGACCGTGGAGGAAGGCTGCTCCCTGGCTCGCCCACTCCTGGTCATGTCCAGTGAGCTTCATTACACATCCCAGGCCCAGCTGCCTAGGGGTGGTGCTGCCACAGGGGCCGGGCCCTCCTACATCAATCATCCCTCCAAATACCTCTCACACTCATGCTCATAGACCAATCTGATATGGCAATCCCTCAGTCAAGACTTCCTGCTTCAGGCTGACAATCAAAGGTAACTGGGTCACTATTTACAGACGCTAACCACAAAATATTACCACCTGCATGTCCGTCATAGACACATACACAGAGACAACTTTGTGGTGCTCAGTTTTAATTTAAACGCCACCTAGAGTCAGCTGAGAAGACAGTCTCAGTGAGGAAC
>NW_004949196.1:1174117-1205551 GCF_000317375.1 Microtus ochrogaster
TTTTTTGTTTTTTGTTTTTTTGTTTTTGTTTTTGGTCAGGATGTTTTATCACAGCAACAGAAACTAGGCCAATCCTCAAAGTGTTCTCCCGCAGCTGCTCTAGGGATTTAAAAACAGGAATGAAGATATATGGAACCCATCAAACCCAGGCAGGACCAATTCAAAGCAGACGACAGAAAATTAAGGGCACGATTGCCCCCCGGTGGACGTCGCGGTAACTACAACGTCTGCGGTCGGGCGGTCTCTTGCAAAGAGAAGAGACTGTGTGTCTGTGGGTGTGCACACGTTTGTGTGTTTGCTCACAAGTCCGTGTATATGAGCCCAGAGAGGCCGCCAGAAAGACGCCCTGGTACTTTTGCAGCCTCCATTTATCCTTCTGGAGGGGTCAGCGGCACTACTGGGGTAGGGTGGTGTCTTCAACTTATTTGTAAAGGTTCTTGTTAAATGTATTTGATTTGTGGACGTGCGCGTTGAGTGTCACGGGAGCACGTGGAGGTCAGAGGACAGCTCGTGGGAGTCAGTTCTGTCTTTCCACCACATAGGTCCTGGGGATCGAACTCAAGTCATTAGGTTTGGTGGCAATCTCCTTTACCTGCTGAGCCATCTCACCGACCCCCAAATATTTTATGATTACATAATTTTCTTTAAAAATATTTAAACTTTTAAAAATTGTTTTTTATTGTTACATATTTTTCTCTGCTCCTCTCCTTTCCTCTCCCTCCACTTCAACCCTCTCCCATGGTCCCCATGTTCCCAATTTACTCAGGAGATCTTGTCTTTTCTACTTCCTATGTGGATTAGATCCATGTATATCTCTCTTAGGGTTCTCCTTGTTGTTTAGGTTCTCTGGGATTGTGAATTGTAGGCTGATTTTTCTTTGCTTTATGTCTAAAAGCCATTTATGATGAGTACACATATTTGTCTTCCTGGGTCTAGGCTACCTCACTCAGTGTGATGTTTAAAACTTATTTTCATCTCTAGCGATTTCTAGGCGGATCTGAGCTCCATGGAAGGACTGGCCCCTCTGATGGTGGAATTCCGTGTGATGGAGTTAGGCACTGGTTCTGCTTGTTCCTCGGATTCCAGCAGGCGATGTTTTCTCCCTCTCCCTCCGAGTGCTGGGAGGCCCTGGTTTCCAGTCAAGAACACTTTTGAAGCTGGCGAACCCTACAGCGCTCACTTGCAGCCTGTGCTGTCATCTAGCGTCCATGAGAGGTATAGCGCCTGGGTGCAAGTTATGTGGGCGGCACAGCTCCAGATCCACTCACCCCGGCCGTTTTTCAATCGTGCCTTCTTTTCTTTAATTTTCAATTACCCGTCCAGTCTAATTTGGGGTGTTCATGTAGTCCTTAGTGTGTGGCAATCTACTGGAGCATGGTCAACCCACAAGGGTGCTGGGGAGAAGAGCCCTAGGAAAGATGCCTCTCCCTTCTCCCTCCCTTGGCAGCCAACTGTTCCCAGCTCCTCTGTCAGGGGTGTGGTCGTGAGCCCCGCTCTCTCCAAGCCTCAGGGCTGTCTGGCCTGATTCGGTTCAGCAGCCATAGCTGTTGTGCGTTCCTGAGTGCTGGGGTCCTGTCCTTTCCAGAAGACACCGGTTTGCTCTGGTCCTGCCAGACCCCTGGGCTCTCACAGTCTTCCTGTCTCCCGATTCTCGCGGAGAAGGTTCTGCTTTGTCTTTTGAGACAGGTCCTTCCATGGGCCTGGCGTTCAATAGGTGGGTTGGCTGGCCAGCGGGCCTCCAGAATCCGTCAGTTCCCACAGGACTGAATTACAGAGTCGCATTCGCCTGCCTGGATTTTTAAGTGACGTCTGCAGAGCATACTGAGGCTCCCTCTCTTGCTCAGCAAACACTTTGCTGACTGAGCCCAGCTCCCCAGATGCCCACTTCCCTCTTTAGAACTTGGGTCTCATTAAGTAGCCAATCAAGGATGGTTTGCATTCCTGATCCTCGTGCCTCAGCTTCCTGAGAATCTGGGATTATAAACTTGTACAAGGATGGGCTAATGGGAACATCATATGTGTTAATCAAAACTCGGGTTGGGCGCGGTGGCACAGGCACGAAAACCTGATTAAAAGGAGGGGGGTAAGGGGAGATGGGGAGAGATAAGGGAGAAGGGGAGGATGGGCAGAACTTGGGGCAACGGGATGATTGGGATACAGGAAGGTTGGATAGGGGAGCACGGAAGCACAATTCTTAGGTAAGGGAGCCACCTTAGGGTTGGCAAGAGACTTGAACCTAGAGTGGCTCCCAGGAGCCCAAGCCGAAGTCCCCAGTTAGTTCCTTGGACAGCTGAGGATAAAGAACGTGAAATGACCCTATCCTATAGCAATACTGACGAATATCTTGCATATCACCATAGAACCTTCATCTGGTGATGGATGGAGATAGAGACAGAGACCCACACTGGAGCACTGGACTGAGCTCTCAAGGTCCCAATGAGGAGCAGAAGGAGGGAGAACATGAGCAAAGAAGTCGGGACCACGAGGGGTGCACCCACCCATTGAGACAGTGGAGCTGATCTATTGGGAGCTCACCAAGGCCAGCTGGACTGTGATGGAAAAAGCATGGGATAAAACTGGTCTCTCTGAACATGGCGAACAATGAGGACTGATGAGAAGCTAAGGACAATGGCAGGGGGTTTTGATCCTACGTAATGTGCTGGCTTTGTGGGAGCCTAGCCAGTTTGGATGTTCACCTTCCTAAATATGGACGGAGGGGGGAGAACCTAGGACTTACCACAGGGCAGGGAACCCTGATTGCCCATTGGACTGGAGAGGGAGGGGGAGAGGAGTGGGGAGAGGGGGAGAAGGGTGGGAGGAGGGGGAGGGAAATGGGAGGCTGGGAGGAGGTGGAAACTTGTTTTTTTTTTTCCTTTTCTCAATAAAAAAAAGAATTAAATAAAAAATAAAAAAGAAAAAAAAAGTATGCGTCTTGTGGAACACGTCTTTAATCCCAGAACCTGGGAGGCAGAGACAAGTTGACATCTGTGAGTCTGAGACTAGCCTGGGCTGCAGAAGGAGTTCCAGGACAACCAGGGCTACACACAGAGAGACTGATGCTATCTGAAAAACCACAGTAAAGGGGTGTAGGTGGGTGGGGAGATGGCTCAGCAGAAAAAGGTGTTGTTGCCAGTTCTGATGACCCGAGTTGGACCTCGGGACTGTCATGGTGGAAGGTGAGCATCGACTCTTGCAAGTTGTCCTCTGACCCACAGACACACATTCAAATAAATAAATGAAAATAAAAACTGTTGAAGGGGATGCAGAAGCTACCTGCCTTAAGTTTCCATCATTTCTCGCTGAATATGCATCCCAAACTGTTATGGTATACATCATACAATGGATAAAAAAAGAACAGAATAGTCACACAGCCTGTATGACTTGGAGTGGCATTGACAAGGAGGGAGGGAGGTGGATATGGTGGGATCTTGGATCTTCTATAGTTGGCCCAGCCCATCCTGTGCTTGCCCCACAAATATGAGGACCCATGTTTCTGACTATTGAGTTCTAGGCTGCTGAGAGACCCTGTCTTAGAGAGACCCATATGTATCTGAGCAGTGTAAACTTGACTTGGACAGTCAAGGAAGACAACCAACAAGGAGGCCATGAGTTAGCAATGGTCGGTGGGTGAGGGGAACTCGGGGGACAGTAGGCGGTGGTGAGGCACATGACCAGAATATATTGTATGCGTGTGGGAAATTCTCAGGGACTAATAAGGAACACGATAACACGGCCCACAGAATCAGCTAAACAAGGCTCCTAGGGGCTCGCAGAGACCGAAGCAGCAACCACACAGCCTGCCAGGGTCTGCACAATTATGGTTGTTAGCATGGTGTTTCTGTGTCTCTTCTAACAGTGGCAATGGGGGTCTCTCTGACTCTTTTGCCTGCTCCCAGGACCCTCTTCCTCCTACAGGGTCATCTCATCTAGCCTTGATATGAGGGTTTGTGCTTGGTCTTATCGTAGCTTGCTATGCTGTGTTCAGTTGGTATCCCTGGGAGGCCTGCCCTTTTCTCAAAGGAAATAGAGGAACAATGGATCTGGGGAGGGGGAAAGGGGAGGTGTGGGAAGACTGGGAGGGGTGGAGGGAGGGGAAACTCTAACTGGATGTATTGAAAACAAAAAAAATGAATAAGCTAAAAATGTACAATAAAATAGCCAAAGTGGATAGCACTGGAGGAGGACATTAATGCTGACTTTGGCCGGCGCCTGCCCTCATATGTTCGAGTGCCCCACCCCCACTGGGAAGGATGGGCTGTATTTCATTTTTCCAAGTCCTTTCTGATTCTTAGAAGCTTTGCCTCATCTGGGTCATGGCCTCCTGCCTCACGCTGGCAGTAAACAGGACTTGAAACTTCTTCTTTCTGAGTTTCTGGTAACCATGGCAACTGTGACTAAAAGTAAAGGGACAGCTCTCCCCCAGAACTCAGGGTGGCCCCGTTTTCCTTGAATGGTTCTTTTTTCATTTTTCAAAAAAAATGATTATTTTATTTGATTCCTCAATAATTTCATTTATGTATTTTTTATTGTTTAGAAAATGAAACATTTAGATTTTTTTATTTGAGTGTTTTGCTTACATGTATGTATGTGCACCACATTTATTCTTGGTGCCCATGGCTGTCAGAATAAGGTGTCGGAGCCCCTGGTACTGGATTCATGGATAGTTGTGAGCTGCCATGTGGGTGCTGGGAATTGAACCCGGGTCCTTTGGAAGAGCAAGGAGTACTCTTAACCTCTGAGCCACCTCTCCAGCCCCTCATGCTATGTACCTTTAATCATAATCATTCCTCACTCATCCCTGTTACTTCTTTCAGACCCCTCCCTCAGCTACCCTTTCCAAAGTCTCTCTCTCTCTCTCTCTCTCTCTCTCTCTCATAACCCATTGACTGCAACTTGAACTGTCTGTATACTCCTGGGTGGTCAACCTATCACGAATCATACCCCTTAAGAAAGCTGTCTCTCTCCCCCAGCGGCCACCAACTGCCCACAACTCCCTCTCTAACTCCTCTAGGGTTTCTCCCTGTGTGTCCTGGCCTCTCCGGGTCACCATCATCTCCTGGGGTAATGTCTCATTTTGTGTCCTGTTCAGTCACTTTCAGCTCATCCTACAAAGTCTCTATGATCCTGCATCATTGGGCTTCTTTCCTCTCTCTCCCTTGAATCTGAGGTATTTATTTATTAGCATCTATCTACTAGCCTGTATTCATACAATGCTGGGTTGATGACATATTCATACACACATACAATGCATCTTGATCATATCATATTCACCCCATTGCCCCTTTCTGTGCCCCCCCCCCCCACTGACTACTGAAGCTCCCCTCTCTTCTCAACCAGCTTCCTCTCTGCTTCCACGTCTTTGGTTGTCAGTGACCCTATGAACTTAACTGGGGTCATTTAGGAGTGTGGCCATCTTGCCAGTGACTACAACACTGAGGAAAACGTCTCTTCCTCCTCTGGAAGCTACTAACCACTTATGATTCCCGCCCCTGGGGAGAGGGGCAGGGCCAGTGGCTGTTGAAGGGGACTCTCTGGTCCAGACCTTGTGAAGGTAACTCCAGCTTCTGGGATTCTGAGTGTAGCGCTCACATCACACCCAGGGTCAGGGTCCTGCACCTATTCTTGTTTCTCTGCCGATTTTTCTGTAGTGTTCGCCGATTGTTGGGAGGGTGATGTGTCCTATTTACTACTGAACAGTCGATAATCTTGGCTATCAGTACTCTAGCCAGTTATGAGTCTCTGCTGTCACCACTCTTGCCACACAAGGCTTCTCTATAGTGACATTTTATTTATGCTTTACTAAAGCTTGCCTAAAGATCAGAAGGACAAAGCTAAGCCACTAGAGGTCAGGCAATGGTGACAGACACCTTTAATCCCAGGAATTTGGGAGAAAGAGGCAGATGGATCTTTGTGAGTTCAAGGCCACCCTAGGCTATACAAGCTCAATACAGAAATAAATCCAGGTGGTGGCGGCTCATACCTTTAATCCCAGCACTAGAGGAAATATAAAATGGGAGGAGAGAGAGGTTCTGAGTCTGCTGAGTCTGCCTGGTGTAAGACTTCTCTAGTGGCTTGGCTGCTTTGCTTTTCTGGCTTTTGTGTTGAACCCCAGTGCCTGTCTCTATGGTTTTTATTATTTGTGCTACACTTCTGTTAGCTGAGCTAAGAGCATCACTAATCTAAATACCTGCTCAGGAAGTGACGTGATGGACATATCATGTCCACTCAGCAAGACAGCAGCAGCAACTTCTGCTCTAGGACCCAGTGGCCCCACCCAGCATGGGCTTCTGACTGGAGTTATAGTGTCAGGCATGAAGCCTCATCCTCACCGCGAGTCTCAACTCTAACAAGAAGTGGTTGATTCTTCCCATAACAGATGAACCACCACTACTTTTCTGGCCATTGCATCTATGGGGCAGATGATTTCTGTGGAGTTTTATTGACACTGGAGCAGACTCATACAGTGTAACTAATTCTGTCTGAAAACCTAGCCCTGCAAACCCACAGAAAATATTGCTCTTTGCTGAGTTTTATATGGGGTCTTTCTCTGTGGCCCTGTCTAGCTTAGGTTGGAATTGAATTTAGCAATCCTTCTGCCTCACCCTCCTGGGTGCTCAGATTATGGGCATGAATGATCATGGGTAGGTGTGTCCTTTATTTAAGCTGTGCCTTTTAAAAAAGTTCTTTGAGAATTTCGTCATGTACACAATAGAGCATGATGATATCCCTTCCCATTTCCCCTCAACGTCTCCTCAGATCTCCCCACTACTTCCCCCTTCATTCCCCCTTCCCTGCTCCCTCCTCCTATTTTCTTCCATTAGTGCTTAGGTTGCACTTTTTTTTTTTAATATCTTAGAGATTATGATATAGTTACCCAATCTTTCCCTTCCCTATACCCCTTCCTGCTCCTTCTACGGATTCATGGATTCTCTTTTCATTAATTATTATTGCATTCCTGCAAGTAAATGTATGCACATGCATGCACAGACACCAACACGGACACATAGACAGACACACAGACAGATACACACATAGATACATGCACTCTCCTAAACACAACCTGCTCAGTCTGTTTACTGTTATTTTTATGCATGTTTCCAGGGTTGACCATTTGTGGTATTAGATAGCCATTTGGTGTACTCTTCCATGGAGAAGATGATTTCTCCCGCTCTTAGCATCTCTTAGTTGCTTGTAATTTTCTGGGAAGGGCTGAGACTGCACGGGCTCACCCTTGTCCACTTTGGCCTGTCTGTTGTTGGCCTTGTTCAGTTCATGTTTAGATAGCTGTGTTGGGAGGACTTCATGAGTATAGCTCCTGATGTTCCCAGCAGACACACTGCCACACCAAACTCCCGGATGCTCCGGTTCTCACAGTCCTCCCGCCCCCTCTTCTACAGTGTTCTCTGAGCCTTAGGTGAGGAGTGTTTTGTAGATGTACCCTAGGACTGGGATCCACAACTCTGCATTTTAATGGGTTGTTATTTTCTGTCATGGTCTCTGTCCCCCAATGCGAAGAGAAGTTTCCTTGATGAAGGTGAGGACCCTCCCCCTTGTCTGTGGATATAAGGACAGAATGTCTAGTTAGAGATTATGGTGGTTTAGCAAAGCTGCAGATACAGGTTCTCTTCTCAGATCCATGGCTTCAGTAGCCCTGGCTAGTTAGCTCGGTTTCTAGTGCCAGGCATGCTTCCCCTCTTGCTGAGCTTGTCTTAAGCCCAGTTAGAGAGACGCTGCTTACCACCAAGGTATGTGGGCCACTTCTGCGCTCCAGGGTGCGTTGTTTTAAACGACCCTGGAAACCCTCCACCTCAGAGACGCAAGTCCTTGAACATGTTAACACGGCTCATGCTCCTCGTCATACACTCTCGGGCACATAAGATGGCTGAGGGGCAGGAGAGAAGGCTCAGCCAGAAAAGTGCTTGCCACACGCAAGCATGACTGGAATTTTGACCCCCAACACCCATATGAAAGCCAGGCATGGTGGTTGTGCCTTTAACCAGTGTGTGGGAGGCGGACACAAGAGGACCCACAGAATGGTCTGGTTACACAGGCAAAGACCTTGTCTCAAATAAGTTGGAGGAAGACACCAACATCTGCCCCCGTATGCACTGAGCACATGTGTGTATATATATGTTCACTTGCATGTGCAGTATGAGCTTGCATACATGCATGCACACACATAAGTAAATAAATAAGATCACCAAGAGAACAAGAGATGGCTCAGTGTGTATGAGTGAATATTGCTGAAAGAGACGGATTGATGGGTGGGGGTCATTTTGGGGTTAGAGAGAAACCTGGTTCTAGAGAAACTCCCAGGAAACCACAGGATGACCTCAGATAAGCCTCCTAGCAACAGTGGAGAAGGTGCCTGAACTGGCCTTCTACTGTAATCAGATTGCTGACTACCCTAATTGTTATCAGAGAGCCTTTATTCAGTAACTGATAGAAGCAGATGAAGGGATCCACAGACAAGCACTGGGCAGAGATCCAGGAGTCCTCCTGAAGAAAGGGAGGAGTGATTGTAAGAGCCAGAGGTAGTTGGGGTCATGTTGGGGAAGCCTACAGAGACAGCTGAGCAGAACTCCTGGGAGCTCATGAACTCTGGAACAACAGTTAGGGCTTCTGCATGGGACCAGTCTGGGCCCTGTGCCTGTGAGTGACAGTGGTGTAGTTTGGTCTGTTTATAAGGCAGTGAGATCAGTCTAGTAGGAAGCCGCTAGTTAGTTTCCAGCTCTTCATTCCCTAAATAATCACACAGAAACCATATTATTTACAATACTGTTTAGCCAAAAGCTTAAGTATATTTCTGGCTAACTCATATCTTAAAATAACCCATCTCCATTAATCTGTGTATTGCCACAAGGCTGTGGCTTATCGGGTCAAGTCCAGCATTTGTCTCCAGGGCTACATGGCTTCCCTCTACTCTGCCCTTCTTTCTCCCAGCATTCAGTTTAGTTTCCCCTGCCTATCTCTGTTCTACCCTATCAGGCCTAGCCAGTTTCTTAGCCAATGGTGTTCATAGCATACAGAGGGGAATCCCATATCACCTCCCCTTTTCTGTTTAAATAAAAAAGAAGGCTTTATCTTTAACATAGTAAAATTACATATAACAAAACAGGTATCAAGCAAGAATTACAGTTACAATATTTATGTCTATTTTATCTTTTATCATAACTAAGGAAACTATGATTATCTATCCTTTGACTCCATCAAGACTCCAGAAGGATATAATATTACCTAAGTAAA
This sequence comes from Microtus ochrogaster, assembly GCF_000317375.1. Classification (NCBI taxonomy): domain Eukaryota; kingdom Metazoa; phylum Chordata; class Mammalia; order Rodentia; family Cricetidae; genus Microtus; species Microtus ochrogaster. The sequence goes on from NW_004949196.1 coordinate 1,183,364, forward strand.
CAGGAAGTGCATTGTAAACAACTTCTAAAACTCTAGAATTGACAGACTTCTTGCTGCCTGGGCAGTCACCCAAAGTTCTTCTGTACCATTGGAGCATCTATCTTCAGCCTAAAGGCCCATAGTATCCACCAGACTTTTCCATGAAGCAGGAAATTTCAAAGACAGTTCAGCCTATATTGGCAGTTTGTCAGTCAGTTTCTTCTGTGTCCTGCAGAATGTCTGGCAGACTCTTTCATGAAACAGGAACACTGATGGACTGTCTCACCTTCTTTAGGCAACTTTAGCAGTCATTTTTCATGGGTCCTGCATGTCCAGTTCACACAGCATACCATCAAGCAGTCCAGGCAAGAGCAGTTTCTTGCCCAAATGGCTAACCAACTCCATAAAGAACCTCTATAATGCCCGTCTTCCTCTTGAAGTAGATTGGTGCTGCCAGGAGCAGATGTGTCTCATTATCATGAAAAGTCCTAAGTTCTTAAAACATTTTAAGTAGTTTTCTATTATAAAAACCATATTCTGTAGTTTTGGAAAGGTTTGAAGAATGCTTATTCATCTGAAATGCATCTCTCTACATCTAGAAAATCTAACTAACATGACTACAAGATTGACTATTATAGATGATTATCTATTAATCTATATTGCTTAATTATACATTACATTTTTAAGTGAGCTGCACAAACACAATACTTTAATCAAGGGCATAAATATACATATAGCAAAACTGACCTAAAATTTGTATCAATAAACCAATATCCATACCAATGCAAATCTCTATATTATATTCCACTTTAAATGTAAACAAACATTTATAAACAATATTTGGGAATTCGGGCATTGGTCTCTCCTAACTGCTTCCTGCTTTTTGTTGGGTGCAGTAATTTTTTTGGGGGTGTTCACGATGACCTTTCGGGTGTACTTGATACATCAAACCACATTAGTCTGGAATTAATCCACAGGTTCTCATCTTCTGTGGAAATGAAAGCAGAACCTCTTTTCCAAAGCGACATATCCTTAGACCCAAATCCTGAAGTCAAGATACCTTTATGACATACATGTTGGTTTAGCTTATCAGCACATACAATGAAACGTCTCTGTACTTAGCGTACTCACGGTCAAAAAATTAAAAGAAAACACAATAGTATACATAATCTAGACTCTCTGTGAATTTTCCATCTGTATATGGCTTATTTTTCTTACTCTATTACTTTTTAATATTTATTTTATTATCTTTACTCCTTTAATCTATGACTGCCTGTACTCTGTCTCTTTAAAGACTTTGTTTTATTTTTCTAAACTATTGTCTTCTTTTTATAACTGTCTATATTCTTTTTCTTCTCTCTCCCAAGCCTATGTACATTTATCCAACACTGTGACTCATTTAGAGTTCTTTTTCACTGAATTTGTCTTTATTGTATATCTGTAATCCTTTTCTGACCAGAAGTGCTTTTTTTTAAAAGATAAGTGGGTGTGGCTAGGAACAACGTGGCCCTACCTGCTTGCTCTGCCTATTCCAGCACTATGGAGCCATGTTCAATGCCTATGCAAGCTGGCACACCGCCTCAGTTCCAAGTATTGCAGTGAGTCTATGTCGAGCCATTAAGCAGTTTGTTACTTGCTGTTCACAGATCCCCATTTAATTTAAATGTAGCTGGAGAAAGAGTTTGAGCCTTCTGTGCTGGCAAACCAGGAAGCTGTGGCTTTTTTTTTTAAAAGAAGCGGTGCAGTTTTTACTGCACCTCTCTTAAAGTATCCATGGCTCCCCGCTCGCCAAGAGCCCATCTAGAAAAAAAAATGTGGCTCCCAAGAAACTGTGCTAAACTCTTCTTTTGTGTCTAGAATCCCTTTTCAAGCTCTCTCAGGTTTTAAGTGGATTTGCATGCCAATTTGTAGTAGGAGGCCGCTAGTTAGTTCCCAGCTCCTCATTCCCAAAATAATCACACAGAAACCATATTATTTGCAATACTGTTTGGCCAATAGCTTAAGTGTATTTCTGGCTAACTCGTATCTTAAGTTAACCCATCTCCTTTAATCTGTGTATCGACATGAAGCCATGGCTTACTGGGTAAAGTTCCGGTGTCTGTCTCTGGTGGGGCCACATGGCTTCTCTGTGACTCCGCCCCTCTTTCTCCCACCATTCAGTTTAGTTTTCCCTGCCTAGCTCTGTTCTACCCTATCAGACCAAGCCAGTTTCTTTATTAACCAATGGTATTCACAGTACACAGAAGGGAATCCCACATCAGATCAGGATCGGATTCTGGTGCTTATTTGTCTTTTGGTAACCAGTTCCCCAAGCTGGATTACCTCACCCAGCCTTGATGCAGGGGGGAAGAGCTTGGTCCTTCCTCCACTTGAGGTGCCATGCTTTGTGCAAGCCCATGGGAGACCTGCCTCTTTCTGAATGGAGATGGAGGAGTTGTGGATCGGGAGGGGGAATAGATGGGAGTGGGAGGGGTGAGGGAACAGGAGGAGAGGAGGGAAGGGAAACTGAGGTTGGTGTGCAAAATAAATGAAAAATATGTCAATTAAATTAAAAAAGGAAAAAAAAACACAGCATGGATACTGTTGTTCCCTAACACCCAAGTTCAGCTACCAGCACCCACGTCAGGTGGCTTACAACCCTCTGTAATTTCAGCTCCAGGAGATACAACGCCCTCTTCTGGCCTCCATGGGCACTGCTCTTACACACACATGCACACACACACACACATGCACACACACACACACAAATTAGATGCAAAAATAAATCTAGAGCTGTGTATGACAGCACATACCTTTAATCCCAGCATTTAGGAGGCAAAGGCAGAAGGCTCTCTGTAAGTTTGAGGCAGCCTGGTTGGTCTATGTAGCAAGTTCCAGGCCAGGCACGGCTACATAATGAGACATCATCTCAAAAAAGTCTTAAGAACAAAAACAACAAAATGGAGTACTGATGGTCAGAAAGGCCAGCTTACATGTCTAGGGCTGACTGGATGGAGCTGGATCCAGAAGGGGAGAGTTGAATACAGTACAATCTTCCCATGAACACACTGAAGAACTAACTCTAGATTCTTTAAGATCAACTTCTCACACACTTGGACTCCCTCCTCACGGGTTCTGGGGCCCCACTCTGTGGGCACAAAGCCCCTGATGCTGCAGCTGCTGGATTCTTATCTTCAGCAGCGTCTGTAACTCCACATCCTCTTTTGAATCCACTGCTGTTGGTGTGAGAGGTGCGGGGAGGGCACAGCAGATCCTCCAGCTGCTACTTCTGCATCTGGTGGGGTGGAAAGATAAGGCAAGGCGGTTGGGAACTAGCTGACTGCCCAGCCTGCAGCCTTTGCAGAAATCTGCCAAGGGAGAGGAGATTTCTTAGTGAGCTCAGTAGAGCTCAGTAGAGCTCACTGGCTGCAGGCTGCTGCGGTGAGCTGGGTACACACACACACACACACACACTATCCAGGCTTAAAAGAAATGGCAAGGCTCCTAGAAGCAAATGGCAAAGCGTTCCAAGATCCCTACTCCCCCATGTCCCCTCTCTTTCAGGTTTCTGAGACATTTTGAGCCACTTGCAGCTTCAGGGTTTGCTGGATCCCAGTCTGAGGGGCCACAGTACATCCTGGTGGGAAAGGGGTGGTCATAGCAGTTTGGGGCAGATGTTACATTGTGTCCCTACTCAGGAAGCAGAGGACAATGGCACTCATGCTCAGCTCACAGTTAAGGTTTGTCCTCCCATCTCAGTGAGCCCAGCTCAAGTCATCCCTTACCTAGGAGTCTTGTCTCCTAGGTGATCCTTGATCCCGTCAAGCTGTCAGTCAATGCTAGGCCTCACAAAGGCTGGCGTACCCCACTAGCCAGTGACTCTTGGATCGGGGCCTCCAGCCAGGAGTGGGCCTTAGGCCTGAAGCAGGGTCTGCTCTGATCAGCTGTGCTGGTTAGCTCTCATCAGTTTGACACAAAGGACAGTCACCTGGGAGGAGAGAGTCTCAGTGGAGGTGTTGCCTCCTCCATCATGCTGGCCTGCAGGCAGCTCTGATGTGTGTGACCGGTTGACAATAGCTGTGGAAGGGGAAGAGTAAGCCCCTAGGAGCAAACCAGCAAGCAGGGTTCTTTCACGACTGCTGCTTCAGTTCCTGCCTCCCGACTTCCATCCTGACTTCCTGCCCTACTTCCCACAATGGTGGACTGTTACTTGAGGGTGTGAACCAAACCCACCCTTTCCCTCCCGCAGTTACTCTTGGTCAGTGTTTTTATCACAGCAACAAGGGAACGAAGGAGGACAGCAGGTATCTGAGATTCTGAAAGTGACTGATACAGAAAAGACTTCAGGCTGGCTCCTGGCAATTCAGGTTTGGGGCTTGTCTATGTCATTCTTAGCAGCCAGAAGAATGACTCATGGTGACCACATTTCTTGTGACTACACCATCTTGCTTCTTTAATGGTCATCCCTGGTGGATGACCTTTCCTAATGTTGTCACAAGTTGATGGGGGAGTCAGCTGAGCTCTGTAGGACTCCACAGAGTAGCCATTCTTGGCTCTTTACCCAGCATCCTATGGGCCTCAGTCCATGAACTCTTTGTTGATTTATAGTTTGTTGTGTGACTTTCCTGGAGACAAACTGTCTGAATGGAAGCTTCATCCCAGTTTCTAGCATCCATATAACTAAAGAGTCAGGAATATTCAGGTGGAAGTTCCATCCAAAGCCTCTTCCCCCATCTCTCTCTAAACCATGCTGCATCTCAGAAAGCCTGCCAAACAATGACCCTCTCCAGAGATGCTCAAGACCACTCCCACAGGGTATTTAAGCTGTGCCCCCAGAAAACAGACATGTGTTTTTTTTTCCTGTCTTTTTTTCCTCATTTCCTCTCTTGGGGGCTGGAAAGCCATCTGGGAGCATAGTAGCCATTAAACCTGGGCTTTTTCTAATTTGGTTTGATTTTTGTCTGATTTGGATTATTGTGTTGGTGGAAAGGTTATTGGGGTGTAGAAACTTTTCACAGGCATGAGTAAGTGTCTGTTTATTCCAGGCACCAATAATAGTCCAAAGGCATGACTCCACACTGTCTAGCTTAGTGAACCAGTCACTTTAACATGGTAGATGCACCATATAAAAGTCACCAAGCATGAGTGATGATTGGTTTATGGGCAGCCTGGAGCTCTCTGTGGAACCTGTACGCAGCTCCCCAGGCAGGAGAGTGTCCCTCCTCAGCAATTGTCTTTGCTTACATAACTTGGTAAGGGGCCTTGTCAGTTTTGTATGCTTCAGGGCCTTCCTGAGCGTTGTGAGTTGTTCACTATTGGTTTACTTCCTGAGACACAGGGAGCATTCTTAGGATGGAATATATCAATTCCCAGGAAGCCGATGGTCAGCACAGTCTAGGAAGGTTTCCTGGAAGAAGAATTCTTTATGCGGGAAAGGATACATGTGTGCACGTGAGCTTGCTTCAGATATGGTGTTAGGACATTGAAGGCAAAACTATAACTTTCATTTATGAATTTTGAAGACAAAGATTATAACTTTTACCTATGAAATTTTTGTGTATAGTGAAAACTAAAAGTATATTTCTGCATTCTGAAACATTTGTTAAATGAGAAAATGTCATATGACTACACAATGAATGTCCTGTCGTATTGGCAAGTTCTGACTTGAAGTGTTCAATGCACAATTTCGCGTGAGTGTGTATATACAAGCGACTTATTGACTCTAGAAAGACACAATGTGAGGCAGATCATGCAATGGTGCAGAGAGCATCTTAGACATTTAGGCAAGGGGTCCCTGAGGCTTTGCTCTTAGCAGAAGAGGAGTAGGGTGGAGTCTCAGCAAGCGTCTCAGTAACTTTTCTCTTTACTGTGATTAACTATCTCACAGAAGCAACTTACATGAGGAGGTTTGAGGGGTTCAGTGCACCTGGTGGGAGTGTGAGGAGCTGGTCACACTGTGTTCACAGTCAGCATAGAGAGAGAGGAAGAGGAAGGCAAGTGCTCAGTCCACCGTTTCCATTCCCACCATTAAGTAATTGTTTGACATTTGGCAGTTCATACACATGCACAAGGGATTTCAAAGCTTGTTCCTCTCCTGCCGAAGCTCCCTTCCCTACCAGGCCCCTCTGACTTTCATATCTTCTTTCTGTGTGTATGTTTCCTCCTTTTTGTTCAGCCTGGGGCCCCAGTCTGTGAGATGGCACCACCCACATTCAGAGTGGGTCTTTCCCTTCAGCTCTTTCTGGAAACACCTTCTGTACCTATATGTCCCAATGCCCTGTCTTCCCAGCTGATTCTATCTGTCATGCTGACCCCAAACACCAGCCATCACAGCTAAGATGTGGTCTCAGCTAAAGTCGAGAGATACAGGGGGCTGGGACTGGAAAGACGCAGGAAGTTTGTCTCCCCTCAGGGTCTGTGGATTTCCGCGCTTCTGTGATCTTCAGATATGGGCTACAATTCTGGTCTGTGGTTTTCTGCAGCTGGTCAGCGAAGGGCGAAGGGGGAAGCTGTGAGCTGGTGGCAACAGTCAGAGCAGCTGGGGGATGGGTCCAGCAGCCAGCACATGGTGCCTGGCCAGGGAGTCCCCAGAATCCACTGCAGAGGCCCTCAGTTTCAGCAGGTGTAGGCAATGAATTGAGAAGGCAGATGCCCTGATTTTTTTTTTTTTTTTTTGGTCAACTTGACCCAGACTGGAATTATCTGGGAAGAGAAACCTTAGTTGAGAAAATCCTCCATGGGACTGCCTGTGAGCAAATCTGCGGGAGCTTTTTCTTGATGATTGATGCAGGAGAGCAACATCTGGCCAGGTGGCTCTATTGTGTGCAAGGCTGACGGAGCAAGCTGGTGATCCATGATGCTCTATGGCTTCAGCTTCAGTGCCTGCCTCCAGGTTCCTGCCCTGGCTTCCCTCAGTTATGGAGTGTGGCCTGGGAGTTGTTAAGATGAAATAAACCCTGCCCTTCCCACGTTGCTTTTGGTCATGGTGTCCACCACAGCAACAGAAACCTCACATAAGACACTAAGTATACTGCCTATGCAGGGCCTTAGGTTCCTGTGGCCTCCAAAGTCCTCTCCAGGGCAGTGGGGAGCCATGGAAGGGTTTAATGCACTAGAGAGAATGATCAGTTCAAATGGGGCGTCCCTGGAGATCTCCTCTGAGGGCCCCCAGGTTCCCTTCCAGCATTCAGGGTGTCAGCAAATGGGACTCCGTTAGGCAGACTTCTCTAATGGTGACGGTCATATGCTTTCTCTGCTGCTGGGAAAGTTATAAAAGGCTTTGGCTTGTGTGAGCACTTGGTGCTACAATCACTCATTTCCTCTCCTGTTTCCTTCCCCTTCTTCCCCTCCCTGTTGCAGGATCTCTGCAGTCCAGGCTGGACAGCCCCAGGCATCCTTTAGGTAGAGTCTCCATCTTCAATGATGCTCACGTTCTAGGGCCCTGTCTGGGGTGGGCAGAGTACGGTGTGACACCCAAGTCCCTACATTCCTGTGTTTTTGTCAAGGCTGAGTATTTCTCTTCCGTGGGAAAGGGCCCTTGCAGATGGGGCGAAGCTAGGGACTTTGAGAAGGGATATTTTATAGGTGGCCAAATGCTATCAGAGGGCCCTTATATGGTCAAGAAGGACACACACACACACACACACACACACACACACACACACACACACACAGATAGAGAGGTGTGGGGAGAGACAGACAGAGAGACAGAGAGGGGAGATATATGAGAAAGAAAGGAAAGAGAAGGGAGGGGAGAGAAAGGAAGAGAGAGGAGAGGACAGAGAGGCTGAGTGGAGAGAGGGAGGGATGAAAGAGAAAGGGAGAGATACCACCCACTATCTCTGGAGTCTGTGCTTTCTCCAGTGTGGGACCTGGGGATCACACTCAGACAGCCAGACTTGGCAGCAACTGCCTTTTCACAGAGCCTCCCCACCGCCACTGTGTTCTCTCTGGAGGCTGATGAAGATCCACAAGCCAAGGAAGATGGAAGCTAGATTCTTCCCCTCAGCTTCCGAAGGGCTTTTAGCCCTTCGCTTTTAGCCCCTGAGACCCAAGGCCCTGACTTCCAGCGCACCCCACAACAGGCCTGTGTTCTTGCCCACTGGCATCTGAGTTTGAGAGAGAAGCTCCCGATCTTGTAATCCAGCCTTAGATGTCAGCTCCTTGCGTGGTCTCATCTTCCTGTCTGTAGCCAGAGGTACATCTGTTGTTTTTGCTTTGTGCCCCAACTTGTTCCTTCCTGTACATCTGAACTCCACGCTAGCCAGTGCACACCTTACACGGCACCAGTGCAGTCGAGTCGTGACCCGAGCCCCAGTATGCGGTATCATCCATACTGTGCCGAAGGTCAGAGCCCTGGACATGGAGTTGTGAGCAGCTGGACTGGGCGCTGGAACAGAGTGCAACCTCTGATGGAGCAGTCAGCACTCTTAACCACTGAGCTGCATCTTTGGCACCAGCTTCAGCTTTGCTTGAGATGGGGTCTCACTGTTGGACCCAGGCTGGCCTCCAACCCTCAGTCCTCTGGCCTTCGTCCCTCCACCTTGAGTGCTGAGCCACAGAGGTATACCATCATGCCCATCTTGAAAATCGAAACAATATTTTTATTTATTCTTGGAGAATTTCATACATATATTTACCCCATGACCCTCTCTAAGTCCCCCCCAGCACCCTGAACACATCGCACTCTCAAATTTCATATCTTATTTTTTCCAAATATATTTATTTTTATTTCATATTTGTTTGTTTGAGAATAGAAGAAAGCAGTCAATACAGTTATTAAAAATCATTAGAGTGCATGATCTCGTTTAATATTATCCATTGCAAGTCCATCCATTTTCCTGTCAATTTTGTGAGTTCTGTTTTCTTTAGCGAAAAATAGCATTCCCTTTTCTGCACATACCTGGTTTTCATCATCTGTTCATCTCTGGCTGGGAAGCCAGTACAGTGTGTCGGAAGACACCTAGTCAAGATCGTGTTTTCTGCATACACCTGGTTTTCATCATCCGTTCATCTCTGGCTGGGAAGCCAGTACAGTGTGTAGGAAGACATCTAGTCAAGGTCGTGTTTCGTGAAGAAAAGCAGAAAGCTGATTGTTTCCGTTTTAAGGCTGTCGTGGATTTGTTTCTGTGGTGGAGAAATGCTTAGGAATGCACTGGTAGTGAAAGTGTAAAGTCCAAAGAGACTCCTAGCCGCTAAGGCGTGCACCCACGCTCGCTGAGACGTGCAGCCTCAGGTCCTGCTGGTCTCACTTTGGGGTACCTTTTTGGGGGATGCTTTTTAATTGCAAGCTCTTCAGAATAAAGTGATTTTTATTTAAAAAAATTAAAAAGAACTTAGGAGAAATCTGGGACGAATAGAATATTCACTCAAATCTTTTCAGGAGAAGAGCTCAAAACAGAGGCTCATGGGAGCCAGTTAGGTCACAGGGATGAACTCAGCACTCGTGAGACTGGGTGGTTCTCATGAGGGTGGCTGTGTCCCCTTCTCTGCCTCTTGCCTCCTGTCTTCCTATGTGATCTCTTTTTTACTTTTTTCTACTCCTGGATGCTCTGTGCCAGAAGTCCTCAGACAGGCTGAGCACATGCCAGAATCACGATATCGTATCTTCCGAACTGTGAGCTAGGCAAACCTTTCGTCTTTGTAATGTGCTCAGTCTTGGATATTTTGTAATAGCAATACGAAATGGGCCAAGACACATGAACGCCTCTGTAACTTTCCTCAAACATCCCTCAAACATGTTAGTGCACATCTGTGCCAAGTCACAGTGAGGACAAAGATGCCACATGCCATCATAGCTTAGTCTCATGGCTGTACACTGTGATAGTCTTTTCTTTCCTGACTGCTAGAACCAAGTCACTGAATTCAGCCCATTCTCAAGGAAGGAGGAATTAAGCCCTTGTTTGAAGGAAGAAGGCAAAGAATCTGTGGACATGTGGTCAAAGCACATGATGTATTTACATGAAGGTGTCATTATGGGGCTGAAGGCAAACATGGGGTTAAGCTCAACGCTGGGCACATAAGGTGATGTGTGCTTGCAAGCCAAGTCTTGGGGATGCAGGTGAGTCCCAGGGACAGAAGGACCTGCATAAGATTGAGCAAGAGAAACTTCTGGCATAGATAAGGGGGTGCTCTCTAGGTCTCACGCCTTACTGAGGAGTTCCTGGAAGGTGCTGAGTGCTGTGGAGGGAGAAACAACTATTTCTGAGGGCATAGACACTGTCTGGGTGCCCATACTCCTGTGGGTGGCCCCACCCACGCACCCATGGGCATCACTAGCTGGACTTAGTGGGTTGTAAAAAAGACAGGAAGTTGTGAAGGGGTGTGTTTGAGGGGACACGGGGATGTTGGGGGGGAATAGGAGTGGATATAATCATATTGTATTTATAAACTTACCATTGATAAAGAAAATTTACTTTTAAAAGAGAATTAGAGAAGAAAACAAAGCACTTGGCAGTGGCCGGAAGTTGGCAGCATCCCCTTGGGTGAGGGCTGTGGTTTCCACATTACTGGTGTGTGTCTGGGGAAATCCTCTTTGTGACTATTTGGGCTTCTGGTATCTTCCCCACACCCAGTTTTGCATGTTCAGAAGTGTCTTAAAAAGTCCTGGAAAAGCTGGGTATGGTGGCCGTGCCTCTAATCCCCGCTCTTGGGGGTGGAGGGACAGAGGCAGGTGAATCCCTGTGAGCTCCAGGCCAAGCTGGTCTACACAGTGAGTTCCAGGACAGCTGGGCTATAAAGTCACCAGCAAAGAAAGACATAAGAGAGGGGCCTTGAGAAGATGCTCTGGTGACAATTTCAGCAAAACGGAAGGCACAAACTCAAAAGAGCTGCTGTGCTATGTAGCCCTGTAGCTAAGAAGAGACACTGTCTTAAGCAAGGGGCTGAGAAGCCACAGTTAAGCTAGGTTGAACAGCCTCCACTTCAGAGTGGGTCTTCTTAGGGGAAATGTGGAAGGGGCTGAGAGTTGCTTCAGTGGGTAGAGAATCCTTGTCATGAAAAGCTGATGACCTGCTCTGATGTAGTGGCTTGTGCCTGTGACCCCCAACCTCTGCCCCCCTCTCCAGGGTCTCACTATGCACTCACCAAGTAGAATAGGCTGGCCTCAAACTCAGAGATGCACCTTCCTCTGCCTCCAAAATGCTGGGGTCACAGCTTCTTTAGCATCCTTATAACAAGATAGGAAATGGAGACAGGGGAATCATCTGGAAGCTTATGGGCAAGCTGACCTGGAGTATGGAGCAGAAGAAATAAGACACGCCCACCTCAACCATATGGAAGGTAAGGACCCGTATCTGAGGCCGTTTTGTACATGCAGCACACACAAATACTCACGAACACACAAAGAGGCACACACGTTTACACATAAACATGCACACACAATATGCTTGCACACACCCACACACAAACACATGCACAAACATTTATGCATGCAGACGTGTGCTCACACATGCGTACACGAACATGTGCATAAGCACATACACATATCTATATGCACACACATGCCATAGAGACTGGTATGCTCACACACACCCAAGCACTCACACATAGCCCCCCTCCACATACACACATACATGTACACACGCATGCACGCATCTACTCTAAACACGGAAGAAATCCTGGAGCTGGAGGAATGAGGAAATTCCTTCCAGAATGCAGCTCTCCTTGACGTTCATGGCATCTGTGTGAGCCTTGTTTCAACCAACACCCCTTTCTGCTAAGCTTGATTGACAGGATCCAGAGTGACCTAGGAGACTGATTCTGTGCTTGCCTGTGAGGGCTGGCCTTGATTAGGTTAGCCAGAGGGTGTGCCCCGGAGGAGTTGTAATAGGTTCACTGACGTGGGGAGACCTGAATGTGGGTGCAGCATTCTCTAGGTCAGAATTCTGGAGTGGAGATTTTCCGGGTCTCCTCTTAGGCTTCTTTGGAAGGTCATTACCTCAATCCCAGCCTGGGTTACAGTTCTGACTGCAGTATGTGTCCCTGGCTCTGGCTGTCTGTGAGGGGACAAATCATCACCCACACCCAGGTGTCATGCGTTCATATGTGATCATCAGGGCCTGTGCTGCTCTTGGAATACATACAATGCATTAGCCCCTAGCCCATTTTCTCGGGACTTAGTTCTTGGTCACATTGCTGTGAGAAAATGCTTTGACAAGGGCTGGAGAGATGGCAGGGAAAAGTACTTGCTGCCAAGCTTGGCAAACGGAGTTTGATCCCTGGAGCCCACACAGCGGAAGCAGAGAGCCGTCACCAGCAAGTTTTCTCCACTCTCCACAGTGTGCTACAGTACCTGTGCCCTCTGCTCTTGTGAAAAACGCAACTTAAAATACCCTGACAAGGCAACTTCAGGGAGAGTTTGTTTTGGCTCACAGTTTGAAGGTACAGTCCATCAGGATGGGGGTGTCAAAAAGGACAGCACTGAAGCCTGTGCCCAGGTCATTTTCCACATTTAATCAGTCTGGTCCCTCAGGCCAGGGAATGGAGCCACTCAGATCCACCGTGGTTCTTGTCACTAATTAACCTAACCATCCAGATGGTGGCCCACCTGGGTCATCCCTCAGGTGTGCAAGGAGGCTTGTCTCCTGGGTGACTGTGGATTCTGTGAAGCTGAAAACCAATATGATCCACCTCATGTGCTTGGGGGCAGAGCTGACCATGGCCCCCCTTCTTCAGGTAAACCTGATGCTCAGCCCAAAGTGGAGGAACTCAGGAGACTGAGGCAAGAGGTGATGAGTTTGAGGCCGGTCTCAGTTACAAAGTAAGTTCCAGGCCAGCCTGGGCTACATAGTGAGACAGGCCCATTTTCAAACTAGCCAAGGGTTGCAGTTATACTCAGTGGCAGAGTTCTTGCCAAGTGCCCGTGCCACCAGTCAGTAGAGGAACACTGTCTTCTGAGGGTACCGGGCATTATCGTCGTCATTAGAAGCAGCCATAATGACTCTATGAGAGACCTTGGCGATGGGGCCTCCTGACATCCCCTCACAGCATGGGGGTGAATATAATAAGGGTACATGAAGACACGAAAATGACATCATTTGAACCCATTATTATGCATAGTGGATACATGTTAACAAAACATTTAAAATTATGCACTCTTATCACAGAGAACCTTCTGCTGTGGCTTGCGCTTTCTCAACAAGGGACAGTTACTGCTGACGCTGGGGTGAAAGCTCTCATGAGCTTGTCCCACCTGGAAGGATGCTAAGGAGACCGGCGGAGATGTGCAGATGGGAAGGGGGGTGAGCCTGGCTAGGTCATCAGTCCATCTCCTCAGGGCTCAGCCCCTCCCCGCTAAGCCTTCCTGACAGCTGTGCCTAAGCCACATGTGGTCTGGAAGGTGCTAGAGCAGAGAGAGGTTAATTTTGTCACTATAGGGAAGATGTCATCCGCTCAAGGGGGAGAGGTGTTGGTGGTGGGGATGCTTTGGGATCACCTACACCCCCGAAAGTCACCTTCACTCTTTCTTCTGTAACTAAGTTCAATAAACTCATTACTTCACCAAGTTGGGCTTGGGTGGAATTGTCCCCTTGGTCTGCCGTTGGTGCCCTATCTGGTGTGAGCAGATGTTTGTTCATGACTCCCAAGAGAAGGTCACACAATGATTTAAAAAGAAAAGGGAGGCTCAGGGTTAGCTTTCCTAGTCCTGAAAGGCATTGTGCTGGCTGCCGAGTGACAAGAGATGACAGTGGTCCCACCCGGCTGTGAATCCTAACTATGAGGCTGACCTAATCAACAAGATGTCCCCACTCACACAGTAGTGCCTCTACTGTTATAAGGTAACCTGTTTCTTTAGGTTCTCAGGTTTCCTCTACAGGAGGGAGCTCATGCCTGGTACTGTAAACCCATCAGAAACTCTGTCAAGAACATCTCCTAGCTGAAAGTTCTGCCTCCAGTCAAAGGGTAGAGTTGGCCATCTCTCAGATTGGCAACAAAGATTCCCAGGTGGATGGGCAGAAACCAACCTTTTAGGACTGGCTCAACACCAAGTTTCTAAAATTGTTGAACTAACCAGTTCAGCTATCCCCTGTTAGGAACATTTCCTAAGTGAGCTCTCTGATGATGCAAAAATTCCCAATCAAGCCAAATCAAGCCAAATCAAAACAAGCCAAATTAAGAAATATCCAGGTTTAATGGGAGATCTGCACTCTCGGGTGGCCCCGAGGGGGAAGCGGGAAGTCGCAGAAAAGCGACCCCTGGGAGGAAGAAAGGGGGACCTCGTGTTCTTCTTTTGGGGGATCACTTAAGTACCCTGGGGAGTGGTCCTGACCCCACCCCCGGGAGGGGTCAGGACTTGGCCTGCTGGGATTTGAAGTCCAGACTAGGCCTGGGGGCTGAGATAGATGCCAGGGACTAGGGCCTAGGCTCCCAACCTAACACCCCCATCTAGATTAAACAATACACAATGACCCAGGAAACAAAAGGGGAAACTGAAGTTCATGTCGCCTGGTTTGAAGAGACAAGAATGTTGGTGCCTTGCCATAACTCTGTAATATACCTCTCCTGACTGAAGAGACCCAGGACCTGTTTCTCATGAGCCTCATTCTTCCATAGAAACAGGTGTAGACTGTCTTGGACTTAAAAGGGGGCATTCTTGAGCATCCCTTGGAAGAGGTGAGTCAACCCAACTTTGATCTTAAATGGACAGACCCAGAAGGAGATTATAGGAGGAAACATATCTGCACCAGGTTGCCCAAAGGATTAAAGATATTCTCCAACCCTGATTGATGAGACACTAAATGATGACCTTCTGCCCCTCAATGAGAGGTTTTCCAGGAAAATAGATTATAAAAGGGCCACTGAGAGACTGAGGCAAGAGTTACTGACCTTGGACTACAGCACATTAACCAAAAAACCCCAACTTGTACATCAGAGGCTACCTATGTTGGCTAGCAGCTGAAGGGAGGCAAAAGGAGCCTGTCTCCAAGTAGGACTGCTGCCATCCTTCAGATCCCAACTCCAAAGACTAAGAGACAGGTTGGAGAATTTCTAGGTGCAGCTGGATATTGCTGCCTCTGAACACCAGAGTTTCTGGAAGTGGCAAGGCCTCTATACACCAACAAAAGGGGGCCCTGGGCACCTAATGTGGACTGAGACGGAAAACACCTATGCTAGCTTCTCTATCCAGCCAGCAGGCAAGACTCCTGCAGGTAGGCTGCTTCAATCACCCCCATCTAATGGACCCTGGAATCTGCAAGTCCCACTCTGTCCCCAAACCTACCAATCCCCCATGCCCTCAAGGGCTCTCTGGGGCACAAATTACGACTGCACAGAGTGGACCAAGAGGTGAGTGACCAACTCCCCAACTAAACAGTCCAGTCTCTAGGCTCTAGGCCCCAGGACAACCCCAGCCCCTCCCCCACCTGCCTCTGCTTCACTAGCCAGTGAGCAGGCAGGCTGTTCCAACAGCCCCTCATCCATCAGACCCTGGAATCTACAAGCCCCACTCCACACCCGAACCTACCCACGCCCAGAGACCTCAGTGGCTCCCTGACATGCAGCAACAAGTGCACAGAGTGGGTGGAGTGACTCCCTGAGACCCAGACAACTGCAAGGGTTGAACCAAGAGGCAAAGGCACTGCCTGCACCATTTGGAAGGAAAGATGGGTAGGTGCATCCAAGAATACATACAACAACATAAAAAACAATATGGCAACACCAGAACCCAGTTGTTACATGACAGGAAAACCTGAGCATCCTAACCCAGAAGAAACAGAAGAAAATTACCTTAACTGTAACTTTATGAAGATGATAGAGATCCTTAAAGAGGCAACAAAAACACCCTTAAAGAAATGGAGGAAAAGACAAGCAAAAAATTAGAATGAGTCAATAAGTCTCCTAAAGAAAGCAAAAAAAAAAAGCAAGGAAAAACATCAACGAGGTGAAGCAAGCAGTTTAAACAGTTCAAAACTTGAAAATTGAAATAGAGGCAACAAAGAAAACACAAACCGAGGAAATTCTGGAAATGGAAATCTGAGTAAAAAAAAAAAACCCCAGAAACTAGAGATGCAAGCATAACCAACAGAAAATTAGAGATGGTAGAGGGAATTTCAGGCATTGAAGATACAATGTAGGAAACAGATTCATCTGTCAAAGAAAATGTTAAATCCAACAAATTCTTAACACAAAGCATCCGTGAAATCTGGGACACCATGGAAAAACCAAATGCAAGAATAATAGGGATAGAAGAAGGAGAACTCCAACTCAAAGGCACAGAAAATATTTCAACAAAATCATAGAAGAAAACTTTCCTAACCTAAAGTAGGACATGCCTATGAAGGTACAAGAAGCTTACAGAACACCAAACAGACTGAACAAAAATAAAAGTACCCTTACTATATTAATAATATTAAGAGCTACAAAGGAAAAAGGTCAAGTAACATATAAAGGCAGATCTGTTAGAATTACACCTGACTTCTCAACAGAAACCCTGAAAGCAAGAAGGTCCTGGACAGATGTCCTACAGACTAAGAGATCTGCTACTATACCCAGCAAAGTATTCAATCACCATAGATGGAGAAAATGAGATGTTTGGATTTAAACAACACCTATCCACAACCCAGCCTTACATAAGGTACTACAAGGAAAACTCTAACCCAAGGAAGTTAGCTGTACTCATGAAAACAAATATAACAGATAACCTCACAGCAGCAAACCCCAAAGAAGGGAAACACACAAACACTACTACTGAAAAATAACAGGAATAAACAACACAACCACTGGTCATTAATATCTCTTAATATCAACGGACTCAATTTACCTATGAAAAGACATAGGCTAAGAGAATGGATATGAAAAAGCAAGATGGATCCTGTATAGTGTTATGAAAATTGGACAGTACTCAGTTGAATTACCTCTGGGTCAAGGAAGAAATAAACAAAAAACAAAGACTTCTTAGAATTCAATGAAAATGAATATACAACATATCCAAACCTATGGGACACTATGAAAGCAGTGCTAATAGGAAAGCTCATAGCAGTAAGTGCCTATATAAAAAAGTGGAGAAATCTCACAGTAGCAACTTAATAGCACACCTGAAAGCTCTAGAACAAAAAGAAACATACTCACCTAGGAGGAGTAGATGACAGGAAATAATCAAATTGAGGGCTGAAATCAACAAAATAAAAATAAAGACAACAATACAAAGAATCAAGGAAACAAAGTGCTGGTTCTTTGAGAAAACCAACAAGTAGACAAACCCTTACTGAAACTGGTCAAATGGCAGAGAAGGAACATACAAATTAACAAAATCAGAAATAAAACGGGAACATAACAGCAGACACTGAGATCCAGAGAGTCATTTGGTCATACTTTAAAAACCTGTACTCCACAAAATTGGAAAGTTTGAAAGAAATGGTTATTTTTCTGGATAGATAGCACATGCCAAAATTAAATCAAGACCAGATGAACAATTTAAATAGACCTATAACCCCTAAGAAAGTAGAAGCAGCCATCAAAAGTCTCCCAACTAAAAAAGCCTAGGGCCAGATGGTTTCAGTGCAAAATTCTACCAGAATTTCACAGAAAAGCTAATACCTACTTTCCTCAAATTGTTCCACATAATAGAAATGAGAGGAACATTGCCAAACTTTTTTTTTATCGAGGCTACAGTTACCCTGATACCAAAGCCACACAAAGACTTGACTAAGAAAGAGAATTTCAGACCAATCTCCATCAAGGACATTGATGCAAAAAAAGAGAAAACCTTGATAAAATACTAGAAAAATGAATCCAAGAACACATTAAAAAAATCATCCACCATGATCAAGTTGGTTTCATCCCAGAGATGCAGGGATAGTTCAACATATGAAAATCTATCAATGTAATCCAACAAATAAATAAACTGAAAGGAAAAAAACATGATCATTAGATGCTGAAAAAGCATTTGACAAAATTCAACACCCCTTCATGATAAAGGTTTTGGAGAGATCAGGGGTACAAGGATCATATCTAAACATAATAAAAGCAATATATAGCAAACCAACAGCTAACATCAAATTAAATGGAGAGAAACTCAAAGCCATTCCACTAAAATCAGGAACAAGACAAGGCTTTCTATTCAACAAAGTTCTTGAAGGTCTAGCTAGAGCAATAAGACAAGAAAAAGAGATCAAGGGGATACAAATTGGAAAGGAAGAAGTCAAACTTTCACGATTTGCAGATGATATGATAGTATACATAACTGATCCCAAAAAACTCTAACAGGGAACTCCTACCTTCCATCATGTGGCAGAATACAAGATCAACTCAAAATAACCAGGAACCTTCCTATATATAAATGATAAAGAAGCTGAGAAAGAAATCAGAGAAACATCACCTTTCACAATAGCCACAAATAACATAAAATATCTTGGGGTAACACTAACCAAACAAGCGAAAGACCTGTTCGACAAGAACTTTGAGTCTTTGAAGAAAGAAATTGAAGAAGGTACCAGAAAATGGAAGGATCTCCCATGCTCTTGGATAGGTAGGATCAACATAATAAAAATGGCAATCCTACCAAAAGCAATCGATTGAGTCAATGCAACCCCCATCAAAATCCAAACACAATTCTTCACAGACCTTTAGAGAACAATACTCAACTTCATATGAAAAAACAAACAAACAAACAAACAAAAAACAGGATTCCAAAACAACTTCTGGAGGCATCACCATCCCTGACAGCAAGTTCTATTATAGAGCTACAGTACCGAAAACAGCCTGGTATTGGCATAAAAACAAACAGGTTGACCAATGAAATAGAATCAAAAACCTGGATATTAATCCACACTCCTATGAACACCTGATTTTTAACACAGAAGCCAAAATTATACAATGGAAAAAAGAAAGCATCTTCAGCAAATGGTGCTGGCATAACTGGATGTAGAAGAATGCAAATAGATCCATATCCATCCCCATGCACAAAACTTAAGTCCAAATGGACCAAAGACTTCAATATAAATCCAACCACATTGAATCTGATAGAAGAGAAAATGGGAAGTAGTCTTGAACGTATATGCAGAGAAGACCACTTCCCAAATATAACTCTAGTAGCACAAACACCGAGAACAATAATAAATGGGAGCTCCTGAAAATAAGAAGCTTCTGTAAGGCAAAGGACACAGTGCATAAGACAAAATGGCAGCCTACTGAATGGGAAAACATCTTCACCAAACCCACATCAGACAGAGGGCTGATCTCCAAAATATATAAAGAACTGAAGAAGCTAGACATCAAAATACTAATTAATCCAATTGAAAATGGGGTACAGATCTGAACAGAGAACTCTCAACAGACAAATCTCAAATGGCTGAAAGAAACCTAAGGAAATGCTTAACATCCATAGCCATCAGGGAAATGCAAATCAAAAATGATTCTGAGATACCATCTTATGCCAGTCAGAATGGCTAAGATAAAAACCGCCAATGATAGCTTATGCTGGAGAAGATGCAAGGGATAAGGGGAACCGTCATTTATTGCTGGTAGGAGTGCAAACTTGTAAAGTCACATTGGAAATCAGTATGGTGGTTTCCTAAAAAATTGGGAATCAACCTACCTTAGGACCCATCAATACCACTCTTGGGCATATACTCAAAGGATGTTCAATCATACTACAAGGACATTTGTTCAGCTATGTTCATAGCAGCATTATTTGTAATAGCCAGAACCTGGAAGCAACCTAGATGCCCCTCAACTGAAGAATTGGTAAAGAAAATGTGGCACATTTATACATTGGAGTACTACTCAGCGGTAAAAAACAATGACATCTTGAAATTTATATGCAAATGGGGAAAACTAGAAAAACCATCCTGAGTGAGGTAACCCAGACTTAGAAAGATGAACATGGTATGTCCCCACTCATATGTGGATACTAGCTGTAAAGCAAAGGATAACCAGACTCTAGTTCATGACTCCAGAAAAGCTAGATAACAAGAAAAACTTACCCTAAGGGAAACATACATGTATCCCTGTGGGAAGGGGAAGTGGTCAAGATCAAGATCTCCTGGGAAAATTGGGAGCATGAGGGTGGGGGGGCAATAGAAGAGAAGGTGCAAGGGGAGCAGAAGGAAAGAAGGGGAGGAGGAGGAGAATATGAGGGACTAGGATGGTTGAGATGGGGAAAGACAGGGAGAGCAAGAAAAGAGATATCTTGATCGAGGGAACCGTTATGGGGCTGTGAGAACCATGGCACTAGAAAAATTCCCAGGGATCTACAAGGATGACCCCAGCTAAGACCCTAAGCAATAGTGGAGAGGGTGCCTGAACTGCCCTTCACCTGTAATTAGATTGATGACTACCCTAACTGTCTTCATAGAACCTTCATCCAGCAACCGATGGAAGCAGATGCAGAGATCCACAATGAAAGTCCAGCTGAAGAGAGGGAAGAGCGATAATATGAGCAAAGTGGTCAAGGAATAGCCACCACTAAAACATCTTTCCTCGGCTCATGGGAACTCACTGACTCTGGACTGACAGCTGGGGAGTCAGCATAGGACCAAACTAGTTCCTCTGAAAGTGAGTGATAGTTGTATGGCTGGGGCAGACTATGGGACCACTGGTAATGGACCAGGATTTATCCCTAGTGCTTGCACTGGCTTTTTGGAGCCCATTCGCTTTGGAGGTATACCTTGCTCAACCTAGATATAGTGGGGAGGACCTCGGTCCTGCCTCAAAGTGAAGTGCTAAACTTTGTTGATTCCCTATGGGAAGCCTTACCCTCTCTGAAGAGTGGATGGGTGGATAGGAGCCAGGGAAAGTGGAGGGCATAGGAGGAGGGGAGTCGGGATTGGGATTGATATGTATAATGAGAAAACATTATTTAAAAAATAAATCAATTAAACAAAAAAAAAAAAACACCTATGCCTTCTGCTCCAGGTCTAGCCATGTCCTGATGTCCCTAAACCTTATCATCTGTTTGTCCATAAAATGAAAGACAAAAAGGGGCTTTAACCCAATCTCTGGAGCTTGGAAATATCCTTTGCAAATGATTGGACCCTATTTAAGGACTGTGGTATCTGCTGCTAGTCTGTTGAACAGCAATCAATCAATCAATCAATCAATCAATCAATCAATCAATCAATCAATCAATCAAACAAGCAAGCAAATAAGTTAATTCTGGGTCTTGATCTTGCACTTACAGCACCCCATGATGCAGTTGAGGTCCTCCTCCAAGGAGCACCAAAACACTGGCTCTCTAATGCTTGTGTGACCCAGAACTAGGTTCTACTCCCGGACCCCCTCAAGTTCAGTTTGAGAAACTCAGTGCCAGTAATCCTGTGACCCTCTTGCCATGATTTGAAAGACGAAACCAGGTATGTAGAACTTGCAGCAATTACTTTAACTGAAGTGATTTGGGCCCAGATCAGGTACCTCAGCCCAGATAGAGAACTGACGATCTGATCCAGGCTCTCAGATGGGCAAAAGGAAAGTCCTTCACTGCTTACACAGACAGTTGCTAGTAATTTACTGTCGGACATGCCCACAGTGTGCTCTATAGAGAAAGAGGGCTTCTCACACCGGAAAAAAAGGACTTTAAAAGAATCTTGGCCATTCTATTATCTATGTGGCTTTCTCTACAAATTGTTGTCCTCCACTAATGCATTTCTGACTTGGCTGCCCACAAAAGTCCTTACACCAGGGGGACCTATTGATATTCCCGTGGCATACCATGACCCATTGCTGCCTGAGACTCCATGGTGAAGAAGAAACACAAAGCTCAATCCCACAGGTTGCTGGAGGAAACCAGAGGAAAGGATCATTCTCCCTGAAAAAACTGGCAGGAATGTTGATAACTAACCTTCACCAGGCTACTCATCTGGGTCTACAAAACTTTCTCAGTTGTTCACAAAAGGTATGTTATACCTGACTGGACAGCCTAGCAAGGGATGTCTCAGTCAGATGCCAGTTTGTGCACAAATAAATCCAAAATAGAGAGCTCTTACCTAAAAGGGGTTCAAATAAGAGAGCACAACCCTTAACTTTGGGAAAACTTACTTCACCAAGATCTGTCCTGCCCAGGGAGGAAAACAGTACTTAATAGTTTTTATAGATACCGTTTCTCTGTCAGTAAAAGTGTTCCCTACCTAGACTAAAAGAACTCAAATAGTAGCTTAAATTTTTTTTTCAAGAATTGGTCCTCTGATTTAGCCTAACCCTTGCAATGCAGTTCAACAATGGCCTGGATTTCATAGCCAAAATCTAATAGCTGAAACTTTAGATATAGATTAAATGCTTCATTGTGCATGCAGAGCT
>NW_004949196.1:1206951-1208062 GCF_000317375.1 Microtus ochrogaster
CTTACTGATGGCCACTTCACTTAAGAAAACCGCCTCTCCCCCACCAACCATGAACTGCCAGAGGGTAAGCTCTGCCTGCCACAGGCCAGTTTGAGAGCACCCATTCCCGGCTCTTTACCTTCCTCCTCTCACTGCTCCCCAATTGGTTTATTGTGGGGTCATTTTTTCTGACAAGCTACTTTGAACGAGACATTTATCAGGACTTATAGCTAGGAGACCCCAGCTAACTCTTGACTTGGCTTCCGCATTTCTGAGGTGGTGTTTACACATGTGTTGGGGCTAAGGACGGACTGCAGTGGTTGCTATGGGAGGTATGATGTGGAGTGGGGCGTATGTGTGTGTGGTGTGGTGTGGTGTGTAGTGTGTGTGGTCTATTGTATGTGTGGTGTGATGTGTATGAGTGTAGTGTGTGTGGTCTGTTGTATGTGTGGTGTGGTGTGTATGAGTGTAGTGTGTGTGGTCTGTTGTATGTGTGGTGTGGTGTGTATGAGTGTAGTGTCTGTTGTCTGTTGTATGTGTGGTGTGGTGTGTATGTGTGTACTGTGTATGGTCTGTATGTATGTGTGATGTGGTGTGTATATGTGTAGTGTGTATGGTCTGTTGTATGTGTGATGTGGTGTGTATGTGTGTAGTGTGTGTGGTCTGTATGTATGTATGTATGGTGTGGTATCTGTGTAGTGTGGTTATGTATATTGTGGTGTGGCATGTGGTCTGAGTGAATAGTGTGTGGTGTGGTGTGTGTGGTATGTGTGCTGTGTGTATGTGTGTGATATGGTGTGTATGTGTGGTCTGTATGTATGTGTGGTGTGGTGTGTATATGTGTGTGTGTGTGGTGTGGTGTGTGTGATGTGGTGTGTATATGTGTGTGTGTGTGGTGTGGTGTGTGTGGTGTGGTGTGTATATGTGTGTGTGTGTGTGTGGTGTGGTGTGTGTATTCTGTGAGGTTGACATAATGACAGAATAGAATTTTCTTGGCAGCAAGCCCACGGATCATGGCATGCGATGCCGCATGACTGTGAGGATGGCTTTGAGATCTTGAAGGCTGAAATTGGCCTCCCTGTGAGCAGCACATGCAATCTGACTTGGTTGGTGCAATGGAGGAAGGGGATGA
>NW_004949197.1:0-2173 GCF_000317375.1 Microtus ochrogaster
AAAAAAAACTCATAGGTGGGTTTTAAACATAAAGCAAAGAAAACCAGCCTACAAACCACAATCCCAGAGAACTTAGACAACAATGCAGACACTAAGAGAGACTTACATAGATCTAATGTACATGGAAAGTAGAAAGTAGAAAAAGACAAGATCTCCTGAGTAAATTGGAAGCATGGGGACCTTGGGGGAGGGCTGGAGGGGGGAGGGGAATGCAGAGAAAATGTAGAGCTCAATAAATATCGATTATAAAAAAGAAAGAAAAGAAAAAGAAAAAAATGCCATATTAATTTCAAGTGTTATTAATAAACAAAGGGTTTAGTAAATGGGAATTCTAGATGCTGTTGGCAATTAACTTCTTTTAATTAAAATCTATTCTAAATTGAAATGTTACTCTTTGAAAGGTTTCTGGGGGGATAGAGGCGCTGCAAGGAATGACAGGGAGGATTTGGAGGTAAGCTCAGCATTTGCTTTACAAGCTGCATTCAGATCCTCGGCGTCCGTATAAACAGGGAAGAGAAAAGAAAAAAGACACAGTGGTCCACCCATAATTCCAGCACTGAGGAGAGAGACATAGGTGGATTCCGGGAGCCTGCTGGCCAATCAGTAGAGCAAAATCACGTGCCCCAGGTTCAGCGAGAGAACCTGTTTCAAAAAAACAAATTAAAGACAACTGAGAAAAACAGCCAATGCTGACTTCTGAAATCCAAATGCTTGCTTGAAGACCACACACACACACACACACACACACACACATGCACACACACACACACACTTTGTTAAGGATTTTTATGTTTGAGTTTTTCTCTTTAGGAGAGAACATTTGGGAAGTATTTTGTTTTTTGCTAGAGGTAGCCCAGGCTGGGCTCTAACTCATGATTCTCCTGCCTAAGCATCTGGAATGCTGACATTATAGTCAAGTCGCAAGGCTTAAAAGTTTGTTTGCTGACATGAGAAGAAGCTTGGAATACATTGCTAAAAGAAAAAAGAAAAAAAAAACAGCCGGGCGGTGGTGGCACACGCCTTTAATCCCAGCACTCGGGAGGCATCAGCAGGCGGATCTCTGTGAGTTCGAGGCCAGCCTGATCTACAAAGGGAGTTCCAGGACAGGCTCCAAAGTTACAGAGAAACCCTGTCTCAGAAAGAAAGAAAGAAAGAAAGAAAGAAAGAAAGAAAGAAAGAAAGAAAGAAAGAAAGAAAGGAAGGAAGAAAGAAAGGAAGAACAAGTAAGTTTCAATACAAAATTTCTTCTGGTAGAGAGATACAGACATACCAGAGTATTAACGAGAATGAATGGGTGAATTTGAAGGATTACGTAGGTTTTTGTTGGTCTTTTGTGACTCGGGGATTATGAGCACTGGCTGCTGCTCCAGAGGTCCTGAGTTCAATTCCCAGCAAGCTTGTGGTGGCTCACACCATCTGTAATGAGATTCAATGCCCTCTTTTGTAGATGTACATGCAGATAGAGCTCTCATATACATAAAATACATAAACAAATAATTCTTTATTATATATATAAATGATGCATTGCGCATACAGTAGTGAAAACAGTACATAAAATATTAGCACAAAAAGAGGTTTGCACAGCTCTACAGTCCTGGTCAAGGTGTGATCCCTCCGTCATTATTGCCACGGCTCCAGCCTCTCTCACAAGGTGGCCTATGAAGTGTCCGAGCTGCTCTAAAATTCTGGGAGCCAACCCCCCAGCCCCAGCACTGGGCCTCTGCTTTTTCCATCTTTCATCTGACAATTCCTGGAAAATGACAGTGTGTGGGGAACGGTTGTTTTAATGATCTAATAGCCTGAAGGAGTAACACAAGTCTCTTCTTCAAATACCTTCGCTCCCGCTAGAACAACGGCAGTACAACCAGTTAGGCAGCAACCGCTGATGTCCCCAAAGGCAGAGTCCCTGAGCAAGGAA
Source organism: Microtus ochrogaster (assembly GCF_000317375.1). Classification (NCBI taxonomy): domain Eukaryota; kingdom Metazoa; phylum Chordata; class Mammalia; order Rodentia; family Cricetidae; genus Microtus; species Microtus ochrogaster. The sequence continues at coordinate 1,919 of NW_004949197.1, forward strand.
GAGTGAAGGACAAGGTATGAGGAAGCCCGGGACGAGGCCCCGGATGCTTGGAAATGCTTGCTCACTCAGAGGATCGGCACTGTCACCTCTAGGGTGATGTTTCCACACACAAATCCCGTAGGTGGCTGACACAGCCTCGGAGATATGCACCTGCGGAGGGGCAGGCGGGAGTCATGGAGAGGGAACTGAAGAGCAACAGAGGGACCAGCAGCTATTAGTCAACACCACAGAAGTTGGGGATGAGCATAGTGTCAG
>NW_004949197.1:2693-7030 GCF_000317375.1 Microtus ochrogaster
GTGGGGCTGTGTGTGGTGTCAGCCACAGCTCATCCCCGTGCAGTAGGGCTGTGTCTAAGATGCTGGTGAACATAAGGTTGGTGCCTAAAAACTCCTGGTGCCACTTTGGAGAAAACAGAGGTGTGTAAGTGCACACAGAATCATGGCTTGAGTGTTCCTTATCCTTTCCATGGCAGGAGCAGGGTGGATTTTAATGCAGCCCCAGTTGCATATCTAGGAACATCTATAAGCGTCCTGTGCCTCTGCCTTGTAGCTGAATTGGTCCCTTAGAGAAGTTCTGTAGAATTCAGACTCATTGTTTATAGAGTTCAGTTCCACTATTTAAAGTTTTCTGTGGGTCAACCCTAGCCCGAAACTAGCCTTAATATTAACACCAAAGGCCTTCTTTCTTGCCTCATATACTCTACAAAAGTGACCAAGATTTAGTTCAAGGTCAGTTTTGGAACAAATCACCCTACCTAAACTAGCTAATTATTTTTTTTATTTTATGTACATTGGTGTTTTGCCTGCATGTATGTCTGTGTGAGGGAGTCAGATCTTGGAGTTATAGGCAGTTGTTAGCTGCCATGTGGGTGCCAGGAAGTGAACCCCGGTCTTCCCGAAGAGCAGTCAGTGCTCTTAACCACTGAGCCGTCTCTCCAGCCCCTCAACTAGCTATTTTGCATCTGTCTTAAGACAACTTTATGAGTAAGCTGCTTCAGTTTCCAAAGCTCGTTTAAGATTCCATTCTCTTGTTATTCTAGAGCAATGGTTCTCAATCTTCCTAGTGCAGTGACCCTTTAATACGGTTCCTCCTGTCGTGGTGACCCCAACCATAAAATTGTTTCATTGCTACATCATAACTGTCATTTTTCCACTTTTATAAAATGGAATGCAAATACTTTTGGAGACAGGTTTGTGAGAGGGGTGGCGACTCAAAGGTTGAGAAGTGCTATTCTAGAGGAGTGTATGTATGTATGTATGTATGCATTCATGCGTGCATGTAGGTCTATATATTCCTTTACGACACGGTTTATATATTGCCATTGAGGCATCTATAAAATTTAAAGCAGGCTTCATTTCATTGGCATACTAAGGAAAATTGATTTAAAAGTTGCTCACGTCTACAGCTTGCTTAGCAGTTATTTTATATGCATTCACATTGTCCAATGAGAGACCATTTAGTGACGGGCCGTGACCCTTTGGAAAGAAAGCAGATCAGAGACTTCAACAGATCAGGGAAGGGTTGGCTGCTAAGGGTGGTGAGGAGCTGCAGAGACTATATACTGATTACGGTGGCGTGACTGCGCATCTGTCAAGCTTATACTTAACAGCATCGCTTTTATGGCACGTAATCTCATACTTCAGTAAACATGATTCAAAAACTGAAACTGTCCTTAAGATGGCCTCAAGAGTCTAACATTGTGCTATCGTGCTGGACTTTTCCCGAGAGATCGTAAAACACACACACACCTGGAAAAGCCTTTGGCCCTGTGTCCCTTCTTGCCTTGCCTGGGCTGAGATTTGTTTGTTTGTTTGTTTGTTTGTTTGTTTGTTTTTTCGAGACAGGGTTTCTCTGTGGTTTTGGAGACCAGGCTGGTCTCGAACTCACAGAGATCCGCCTGCCTCTGCCTCCCAAGTGCTGGGATTAAAGGCGTGCACCACCACCACCCGGCTTGTTTGTTTTTTAAAAAGTGGTGAGTGAGGCCCTCACAGGCAACAAGAGAGAGCTCCTGAGAGAACTCAGGCCAACTCCAGCCTGTCCACCCCCTACACCACCGCAGGTCATAGTTTCTCCTAACAAGCCTCCACCCAGATGCAACTGAATGATTAGCAAATACTTTCTCCCTAAAGCTGTTAAGTTTTAATTAATCCCCTCAGGTCACCCTCAGTTTCCTGTCTCTTTCAGGCCCCAGGGACTCCACAGCTGTAATTACCTGCTATAAATGAGGGCTTCTGCATACAGCACAGCAGTAATTACCGCCCCGGTAACTTCATAATTATTTTTGTCCCTCGGCACTTAAGAAAAGGGAAAAAAACTTGCTGTTCAGCAATGAACATAGCATTTGAGTAATATCCGGTTTTGTCCTCCCATCTGCCCTGGCGTGTTGGGCCTCGAAGGTGTTTATTGCTGCCTTGTTTCGGTGACAGGAAAGCTAAGAGCCAAATGACTACAAAGTCACGTGGCCGATATAGATGGAACCGGGACTCAAATCTCAGCTCCCAGTCAGCCTCTTCTCTTCCTGACTAGATCTAGGCCCACGTTTGCTGTCTGTCCTCTGGAGCACCCAGATCCTTCCAGCACAGGGAGACGCTGTCCTACACAGTCCTAGACACCTCACTCACTCTCTCATCCCTGCCTGGCAGCCAGCAGTCAGGCTCCCGGAGCTGGAGAGAAGGCAGCCTGTGGAGAGGTTATTGATCCCAGGCATGGTCCTCAGTGCCCCAGCTCATCACCCAGAGCTCCACCAGACTCCTCCCACCTCCATCCTGCAGCTATGATCCTATGTGCAACCCAAGTAGCTTATCAGACCAATTAAATGCAGCACTATAACAAAGATTTAAGGCAGGGGACAAAAGAGAAAGATTACTTTTTAAGAGCGGTGATAAAAAATGGAGTCAGTAGAAAGCTAAATAACACCCAAAGACCTATGCCCTTTGTATGGGCGGGCCCCCAAGTTTGTCTCAAAATTGTTTAATAACAAACTCCAAAAGGACAGTCTAGTCCATTGCAGAGTTAACAGTTCCAGGCGATAGAGAGAACAGCGAACAGCTGTCCTTGGAACTAAGAACAGATGGAAATTTCTCCCAAGGACAGTCCTAGAAAGATGGTGTAGTTCAGCCTTGACTGTGAGCTTTCTGGGCCCTCGGCAGGGTGGATGTCACCACACTGAAGGGCCTCGGTGGCTGTGGGAGGCACCAGATGCACCCTATGCTCTGCCCCTTCCTGAAAGCAGGATTTCTCAACCCTAGCACCATGAACGTTTGGAGACAGAGGGTTGTTCCACGCATTTTAGAATGTTTGTCCTCTCTCCACTAGATGTCAGTAGCAACCTTCCCACCAATTGTGATACCAAGCTGGAGATGCTGCCAAGTGCCTCCTGGGGAGACCCAGAATAAAAACTGCTGCTCCTCTCTTTCTTTCTCTTTTCTTTCTTTCTTTCTTTCTTTCTTTCTTTCTTTCTTTTTCTTTCTTAATGGAGAGAGGCGACAGAAGAACTCTTACTTTTATTTTTATTGTTTTCTTTACTGTTTTATTGAAGCCCAAGGCCATAAAGTCCACTCCTTTAGCATATTCAACTCGGTGGCTTTTAGATGATTCACAGGGTGATATGACCATCACCACTAACCAACTTAGGGACCTTTTCATGATGCCAAAAGGAAATTGTGTAACCAGAGCAGCCCTTCCCCTTTCCTCTCCCTCCCCGTGCCTCGGCTGGCCACCACTAACACTGGTATCTCTCTATAGATTTATATATTCTGGAAACTTTACATAAAAGAATCATTATGATTTGGGGTGTGAGGCTGGAGAGTTGACTAGGCAGGCAAGAGCAGTGACCGATCTTCCAGGGGACCTGGGTTTAACTCCCAGCACCCACATGACCATTCATAACCCCAATTCCAGAGACCCCAATGCCCTGTTCTGGCCTCCACAGCCATCAGTCACGCAAGTGGTGCTGACATACATGCAGGAAAAATATTCATATACATAAAATAATTATTCTTAAATTTTAAAATTTTTACATTTTATTCACTTTTAATGAAGATACAAATACATCGCTTTGTCCTTCCCTTTTCTCCCTCCCAACCCCTCCCATGCCCCCCTCTCAAATTGATAGTCTCTTTCTTTTTATTAGAGTTAAATATATATACACATGTATGTATGTATGTATGTATGTATGTATGCACAATTTTATAACTACAACCTGCTGAGTCCGTTTTTCAGGCGCTAATTCTCCCTCTCGACCAGTCACTAATCGCCTTCAGTTCTTTGTGTCGGGTGGCGCCTCATAAAATCTGCTTTCCGCATTAACATGTCCACTGATAACACCACTGCGTACGTCTTGTTCACGTAGCCATTTCTAGGACAGACTTTTCACCATAGATTTCCTGGTAGTCTGGCATGATCATCTTTCTGTCCCCTTTCCACAATGTCACCGTGTTTCCTATACCACAGGCGCAGCAACAGTGATGTAAATGTATCTTTCGGGCCTGAAGTCGCCACAATCTGGTGATCTCTGCACCAGTCGGTTGTGGGGTTTTGTGGCGGTCTCCGTTTGCTGTAGAGAGGTTTTTGATGAAGGGTGGTAAGTCATCAAAAGGATACATCCTTTTACTGTGGGTTTAAGAATGAGATT
>NW_004949197.1:7794-11115 GCF_000317375.1 Microtus ochrogaster
AAAAAAAAAAAAAAAGAATGAGATTTAGGGTGCAGAAAGGAATTGTGCCCGTCTAGTCAAGCGGCAGTGATAAATCCTTTTCTCCGTTTCGTGGTCTCGCTTGCTGGGAAAACTGGCTAGGTTGCTAGTACTGCGCATGAGGCTAGGTTGCTAGTATCGTGCATGGTCTCCCTCCTCTGGGGTGGGCCTGAAGCCCAGCGAGAAGCAACATATGAGTGCCCCTTACTGCATCTTCGGGAATGTCTTGCTACGCCAGTCACTGCTGTGGTTCATTCATAAGTGTTGCAGCTGGGTAGCACCATTAATTGCTTCCCTCCCTTGGCAGATAACGTAGTATTTTCCGGTACCATGGAGTTCGTGAAACCACAGGAAGCAGGCTTTCAGGTCAGATCCTGTACGTTATGCGGTTTACTCTTTTTATATGACTTTACTTCTCTATTTAAAGACTTCATTATTTTTAGGCTATTTATTTCTTTCTGTGACTGCCTATACCCATTTTCTTTTCTTAAGCCTACGCCATTGTTAAACACACCTGGAACCTGTTTAGAGGTAGTTTTTTTCCGTCTGGATCTGTCTTTACTGTGTATCTCTAGTCTCTTTTGGACCCTGTGAGCAAACTTTAAACTGTAAAACTACAGCGGGATCCTCCGTGTGGCTCTAGGAACTGGCTCCTCCCACTTCTCGGGTTGTGAAAGCCAAACCTAAACCACCCCCCTCCCAGGCCTGTGGGAGGTGTTTGACCTGGAACTTCATTCAACCCCCCAGCTCTGGAATGCCAGTGCCCTGCGCTGTGACAGGCGTCTTTACTTAGTTTTTTGTTTCTATTTAGCATGGAAAAGGTTGTTTAAGCGCTCTGCTGTAAGGCAGAGTTTCTTAGAGGGGCCGTATCCCTTTTTCTTTTTATTCTCGAGGGCCCTAGAGATATTCAAGGAGTCCTACACTGGGCTCCAAAATGTAGTTTTTGTTTGTTTGTTTTTTTATTCTTTACTCTTTGATCTTTGGGGGTCTGCTACCCAGCTCCCAAATAAACACATAGAGACTTAGGATTTCTTATGAATGCCTGGCCTTAGCTTGGTTTGTTTCTAGTCAGCTTTTCTTAAATTAAATTATCCTGTCAACCTTTTGCCTTTGGGCTTTTACCTTTCTATCTACCAAATAATATTCCACTATGTGGATACATTATACTTATTTATGTATTCATTGGTTCATGGGTATTTGAATTGATTATACATGTATTATGAACAATTACTGTGAACTTCCATGTAAAAGCTTTTGTGCGAACCATGGTTTTCAAATTTCTTGGATGCATGCCTAAGAATAAAATTGTTGAGTCATGCAGTAACTCTAGGCCGTGTCTGAAGAAACCGTCAGACCGTTTCCAGAATGGCTGTGCCGTCTTACAGCCCCACCCACGGTGAATTAGCTTCCAGAGTCTGCGTCCTCATAACAGCTGTCATTCTCTTTAATCTCCTTACCTCTCGTCGTCTCGTCGCAGTTCTTATCTTCATTTCCCAAGTGAACGGTCTTGATCGGCTTCTGTGTGCCTAAGGCTATTTTTGCATCTTCCCTGGAGAAAGGTCCGCACAATCCTCTCCTCGGTTTTGTTTTTTTTAACTTATTTTTATTCTTTTTTAGTGACGGGGTACATGCAAGTGAATACAAGGAGGCCAGAGGTGACAACCCCGGAGCTGGTGTCACAGGCAGTCGCCCGGAAAGGGGGCTGGGAACCAGCCTGGGAGTTTACTACAAGAGTGGGGGACATTCCTAACCTCGAGCAGCCTGGGAGTTTACTACAAGAGTGGGGGACATTCCTAACCTCGAGCAGCCTGGGAGTTCACTACAAGAGTGGGGGACATTCCTAACCTCGAGCAGCTTTGCCAGTGCCCTTCTCCCATTCTTAATTATTCCTCATTGTATTATTAACTTCTAGCACAACACTGTGTATTCTGGACACTAATCTCTTCTAAGTTGTAACTTTCAAATACATTCTCCTCCATGGGCTGTCTTTTCACTCTGTGGACAATGTCATTAGCAATGTTTCAAATACATTCTCCTCCATGGGCTGTCTTTTCACTCTGTGGACAATGTCATTAGCAATGTTTCAAATACATTCTCCTCCATGGGCTGTCTTTTCACTCTGTGGACAATGTCATTAGCAATGTGGAAGTTGCCAGGCAGTGGTGGCGCCTTTAATCCCAGCATTCGGGAGGCAGAGGCAGGAGGATCTCTGTGAGTTTGAGGCCTGCCTGGTCTACAGACTGAGTTCTAGGACAGCCAGGGCTACACAGAGAAATCCCAGAGAGAGAGAGAGAGAGAGAGAGAGAGAGAGAGAGAGAGAGAAGAGACGGAAGTTTTCAGTTCTGAAAAAGCTTGATACAGAGATGTTTACAACCATGAGCTTTTCCCTGACTCATGATTATTTAGGAATACACACTTCCCTTCTACACATTGTGAGGGTCTCAACTAGGGATTCTATCACTCCAGTGAAACACCATGACCAAAAAGCAATTTGGAAGGAAAGGGAGTTTTTGTTTTGTTTTGTCATTTGTTTGCTTGTTTCTGTTGGGTTTTGGTTTGGGGGTCCTTTTGCTTATACTTCTACATCACAGTTCATCATCAAAGGAAGTCAGGACAGGAACTCACCCAGGACAGAATCCTGGGCGAAAGATCTGATGCACAGACCATGGACGGGGTGCCGCTTACTGGCTTACTCCCCATGGCTTGATCAGTCCGCTTTCACATAGAACCCAGGACCACCAGCCCAGAGACGACACCACCCACCATGGGCTGGACCCTCTGCCATCAATCACTAAGTACTTCTCTCTTAGTCCGTGTTCTGTCACTGGGAAGAGACATCATGGCCGTGGCAACTTGTAGCTTGAATTCCAATTGCTCTTAATAATAAAAACCTAGAGTCAGATGTTAGGGGTAAAAACTGAAAGACAAGAGAAGCAGAGCAGCCAGCTACTAGTCCTTACCCCTACAAAATCCTCAGACCGAATAGGGTATCCTGTCTCTCCATGAAACTTCTCAGACTGAATCCTGAGCCCCTGTCTCCTCCCGCCTTATACTCCTCTCTCCAGCCATATCAATTCCTGTCTCCACCTCCCTAGTGCTGGGATTAAAGGTGTGTGCCACCAGTGCTTGAAACTTTTAGGCTGATTCCATCTCGTGTAGCCCAGGGTGGCCTAGAACTCACAGAGATCCATCTGCCTCTGTCTCCCGAGTGCTGGGATTAAAGGTGTGCGCCACCACCGCCTGACCTCCACGGCTAACTAAAGTGGTTAGCTCCACACTCTGCTCTTCAGGAAAGCTTTATTT
>NW_004949197.1:12570-14179 GCF_000317375.1 Microtus ochrogaster
GAAGTGAAGTGTCAGACTCTGTCGACCACCCATGGAAAGCCTTACCCTTTCTGAGGAGTGGATGGGGTGAGCAGAGGGAAGGGTGGGGGGGAGGGGAGGAAGTGGGAATGGGATAGCTGTGTAAAATGAGAAAAGATTGAATTAAAAAATGATTAATAAAAAAGAAGAAAACTTTAAATGATAAGAGGTAGAGGGTTAGTCTATTCTGAAAGAAAAAAATAAAGATTAAAACTTAAATAAAAAAACAATAAAAACAGAAAATCAACAAAACAAAAAGAGCTCCTTCGAAAAGATCAGCAAAATTAACTAAGTTGTAGATAAACTGATCAAAACTAAATAAATAAATAAATAAGAATGAGGAAGAGTCAGATTACTAAAATCAGGTAAGATTTACTAACCTTACAAAAATGAGAATTTTGAGGTAATAATATCTTCCAAGTGGCTCTGCCACCTGGTTTTCTGCAGGGAAGCATACTTTTCCCATGCCTCCTGTAGGATCTACGCTATTCTGCTTCTTTGTATCTCTTTAAATTTCTCATTGGAAACTGGGCGTGTTAAATAGTGTACCTGACAGTTCTAGAAACCAGGTTTTGTTGCCGCTCTTTGTTTTTGTGGCTGCGGCTGCTGCTGTTGTCTGTGTCTTCCCTCCGCCGATTCGGAAGTCTCTATCCTTACCCATGTTATGACCACGAAAGTTTCTGGCTGGCTTCACAGACAAGTAAGAAACCAGAGACTTCCTTGGCTCTCTCTGCCTTCCTGGGAGGTGCCCCACCCTTCGCTGAGGGTGCTATACAGGTTGCCTTCCCTACACTGGCAGGCTGGACCTCTAACCTAGAATTCACTTCCTGCTTGAGCAGCGCCTTATGGTGAGCCAAGAGGTGAGAGATTCTCAACTGTGCACGGATGCTGCCACGAGATCCCGGGACTGAGTAAGAGCTGCTAGAAAGGCCCCTCTGGACATCCCTAGAATTTCATCATAAAGTCTGGCCAGTCCGACGTCTGCTTCAGTGAGGAGCACCACCAAGGAAATGGAACTTTAAAATTTCCACCGTCAGCCCTGTGAATGAGGCTGTTCTGGCAGTTTGCAGAGACTTCAGGAGGCGCGAAGCCTGCTGGCCGCCTGCAGGAGCTGCTGGTTTTACTGTGCGCCTGAGGTTGTTCAAGGCTGGAAGTGGGAAAGGGTGAAGATGAGACTCCTTCAGCTGCTCCTTCCACCACACTGGCTGCTCTCGCAAACACTCAGCCGTTTCTCTAGGAGACGAGCAGGAGGATCACTTGTGATTGATAGATCTTAGGCTCACTTCTAGGGTTCTGAGAAACTTTTATTTTGACCATTTTTGCTAATGACTCCTGGCTTGACTCCACCATCCAGGAAGTGCTTCCTCCTGCTCTGATGTTTTAATCACATTTTTTTTATAGTCCCCTAGGACTTTGGGAGAAAAATAACCCAACACTAGAATGCATATTGGAGCAGCCACTGCAGAAATAGAATGACATCGCCTAAAGAAATTAAAAAGTAAACTGCAAAAGGACCCATCTAACTTCTGGGTGATAACTGCAGGAAAGGAGGTGGTTCCACATAAAGACACTTGCACTCCCCTCTTGATGG
>NW_004949197.1:15031-17899 GCF_000317375.1 Microtus ochrogaster
TGCGGGTGATAGAGGACAATATCCAGTACCAACCTGTCCTTAGAACAATCATCTGCAGAAACACACACCCGAAAACATCCGGGGTCTTGTTCGCTCGCTCGCTTGCTTGCTTGCTTGCTTGCTTGCTTGCTTGCTTGCTTGCTTGCTTGTTTGTTGAAACAGGGTCTTCAATGTAGCCCTACCTGACCTAGAGCTTGCTATATAAATCAAGTATGGTAGTTTGAATGTAACTGGCCCCCATAATCTTATAGAGAGTGACACTATTAGGAGGTGTGGCTTGGTTGGAGGACAAGCGCCACTGTGGGTGCGGGCTTTGAGGTTTCCTGTGCTCAGGATATCACCCAGTATCCTGACACTGCAGCACTCCCAGCTCCAGCACCACGTCTGCCTGCACACAGCCATGCTCCCCCTCGTAATGATATGGACTGAACCTCTGAAACTATAAGCAATTCACCCAAATTAAACATTTTCTCTTTGAGAGTCGCCATGGTCATAATGTCTCTTCCCAGCCATAAAAACCCTAACTAAGACAGAAGTCGGTACACAGGTCTGGGGTATTGCTGTAATAGGCCTGCCCATGAACTTGTTTGGAGGTATTTGGACTTTGGTTCTTTGGGTTATGAAAGCAGTGGAATGCTTTAAACACTGCTCAATGTGCCATCCTAGTAGAAGCATGGAAGACAGAAGTGATAACAGCTGAACTGTCAGGGACTCACTCGAGAGGTTTCAGAGCAGAAGAATGTTTTTATTCTGCCTAAAGATTGTTCTTGTGATATTTTGGTGAAGAAAGTGGCTGCCTTTTGCCCTTGCCTGAAGAGTCTACCTGAGGCTAAAGTAAAGAGTCTTGGATTAATTCCATTGGCAGAAGAAAAAAAAAATCTCAACCTAGTACAGACTCTGCTGTGTGGATGTTAGTGGTAACTCTAATGACGATGGCTAATGAAAAGGCATGAGCTGAGCAGGGTAATTGCAAAAGGTAAATTTTGAGGAGAAAAAGAGCATCAGGAAGTGAAGTGGAGCTAAATCCTGTGTTCAAGGAGATGAACGATCAAGGAATGGAATACAGGGAGTGGTGACCCCGGTGCAAGATTCCACCCAGCTAAGCTTCCAATTTGTGAAAAGGAACTAAAAAAAAAAAAAATCTTAGAGCCAGATGTAGTGGCACACACCTTTAATCTCAGCCCTGGGGAGGCAGAAGCAGGCGGATCTCTGTGAGTTCGAGGCCAGCCTGGTCTACAGAGCAAGTTTTAGGCACTGAAAGACAGAGCTATGGAATTTCCATGCCTAAGGAAGGCTGCTGAGGCCAGGCATGTGTCAGGGGTGTCCCTGAATGGAGGCCTAGAGAGGCCATTGCATGAGGCTGTGAAGATGAAGCCTGGATTGCCTTGGAGAACTTAAGATGTTGGAGATGCCAGAGTCCTGGGGTACCTGCTGAGGAGAGCTGCTGACAGGGAGTGGGACCAGCCCAAGGGGAAGAGGTGATTTAGTCAACAAAGTAGAACAGAGTTGGAGATGTGGAAAGTGTTTTGACATCGGATATGAAGGTGCAGAGTTTGGAATTTGCCCAGTTGGCTTTCAGTATTGCTTTGGTCCAGTATTTCCTCACTATGCTCCCTGCCCAGGGCAGAGAAGGGCTGTCACCCCCATCAGACCCCAAGCTAAGAAGCCTTCGACTGACCCTGTGTCCCCAGAGCCAGGGTGCCCAGGGAAGAGAGTGCAGCACTCACATCACAAGGCCAGAGTCAGCTCGGGAGGGAGGGAGGCTCAGAGCCAGAGCCAGGCTAGAATGGAGCTGCTGGGGAACAGAGCAAGGTGAAAATGGGCCGCGAACAGAGTGAGGTGAAAATCTCTTCTACTGTTGGTAAACTGTACCTGAGTTTGTCGCTCACTGGTTCCAATGCAGCCCAGATCTATCTTGAAAAGAGGAACACAGTTTTCCATTTCAGGACATGCAGAGTCATGATCCACATTTGCAACTGCCACAGCTGATGTCAAGTCCATCTATAAACTGCGTGTCCCACGCAGGCCAATCAGACTCTGGGGAGACAGAGAACTAAATGTCTTCCTTTTTCATTCTGCAGATATATTTAAAATGAAGAAATGACAGCAAGGAGTCACTCAGTAATGTTGTACTTTTGATGTTTATTTCCAACCAACCAAAAACAAATATTTTTGTTTAAAAAAAATGTTTTTGAAGAGGGTCTCACTATGTAATCCTGGCTGGCCTGGTATTAGCTATGTAAACCAGGCTAGCCTCAAACTCACAGAGCTCCACCTGCCTCTTAAATTTTATTTTGTGTGTAAATTTCTGTGCGCACGTATGTGTGTCGTGTGTGCACGTGCGTGGGGGTGAACACATGTGTGCAGATGCCCACAGATGCCAGAAGAAAGTGTTGAATCCCGTGGGGTTACAGATGGCTGTGGGCCACCCTATGTGCATGCTGGGAACCAAACTGGAGTGCTCTGCTGAGCCATCTCTCCAGTTACCCAACCAAAATTTGTTTTGTTTGATTTTTGAGATGAGGTCTCATTCTTTAGCTCTGACTGGCCTAGAACTCTCTATGTAGACGAGGTTGGCCTCTGCAGGCAAAATTTTTAATACAACCAATAAATACATGGTGGTTAATCTTTATTATCAACTTTATTGAATTTAAGATCTATTGAAACACATCTCTAACTTGTCTATGGGAAATGTTCCAGAAAAGTTTAACTAAAGAAGGAAGATCCACCCTGAGTGTAGGTGATATCACCCATGGACTGGGGTCCCTGAGTATGGGTGATATCACCCATGGAGTGGGGTCCCTAAGTGTGGGTAATATCACACCATGGACTGGGACCCTGAGTGTAGGTGATATCACCCATGGACTG
>NW_004949197.1:18277-18981 GCF_000317375.1 Microtus ochrogaster
CTGACTGTGGACACCATGTGACCAACTGCCTTCCCCCTCGTATACTGAATCCTTTCTTAGACCGTGAGCCAGAGCCAATCCTTCCTTAAGCTGTTTGTGATGGACATTTTGTCACAATGAGAGAAGTACTATTATGAAATTCCAGGCTAATGTGTCTTTATTAACATTAGCAGAGCTACCTGAGGCCCTTCGTGAGCACAGGCCCTGGTGTCCTTTCTGTCCCTCCTGTTAAGATGACCTCTCTCCTCCCTTTCTCACTGGGGAGTTCTTTGCTCCCCCATAAGGAGGAAACAGAATTCAGGTAAATTAGCCCCATTCTTTCCTGCCAGGATAGTTTCAGACCAACGGTTCAAGGCTGGATCCTCCTAGCACACTTGTGGGGAGTGGGGAAGTCTGTGTGGTGCCCCCTATTGGAGTCCTAGCACACTTGTGGGGAGTGGGGAAGTGGGTCCTTACTCTCCCACAACCCTGTCTGTGTGGCGCCCCCTATTAGAGTCCTAGCACACTTGTGGGGAGTGGGGAAGTCTGTGTGGCGCCCCCTATTGGAGTCCTGCTTCCAATTCCAGGCCTGAAACAAATCTTCCTCTTACACTACTCCTTTCCTATCTGGCCCAAGGAACGATTACAAAGTACTTTAAAATGAGACCAGAAGTTATACTCTTTGGGGCTGAAGAGATGGCTCAGAGGTTCAGAGCACTGGCTTC
>NW_004949197.1:19266-24396 GCF_000317375.1 Microtus ochrogaster
TTCAAAAGAAGGGAGTTCCACATAGACCTTTTCTTTCTCTCAATCCATGTTCAAAAGAAGGGAGTTCCACATGGACCTTTTCTTTCTCTCAATCCATGTTCAAAAGAAGGGAGTTCCACATGGACCTTTTCTTTCTCTCAATCCATGTTCAAGTTCCAGATTTCGGCCAAGTCATACCAGAACTTTCTCTGTCTGGATTTCATCAGATCCTAACAGGGGCCGAGCTACCTCCAGTTCCACATTTGACGCAGACAGACGTGTGTGTTGCAGCCAATCCACCTAAGAAGCAAACATACTACATCATAGCATGGATTAATTTTTCATCCAAGTCAATAACACTTAGTTTTATATTAAGAAGGCATGGATCATCCCCTTTTTTGTTTTTGTTTCTCAAGACAGAGTTTCTCTGTGTAGCCTTGGATATCCTTGATCTCACTTTGAGATCAAGCTGGCATCAGAGATCCACCTGCCTCTGCCTCCTGACTGCTGGAATTACAGGCATGAGCCACCACAGCCCAGTTCTAGAAATCCTGTATCATTGTTAATGTTAAAGAGTATCCTAATCCTTGCAGGACACTAACTCTAATGTCATTGCATTGAGGACTCTTTGGTCTCTCAGGGGCTTCCGGGCCATAAGTGCAAACTCGCAAACTCCAATCCATTCTCTCTCGAAAAAAAAAAAAATGGGTTATAGCATATTTTAACACACATGCATCATATCTGGTGACTTCAATTATTTTTGTGGGGAATAACAAAACATCATCTTAAAAACACAAAAGATCAGCAGGCAGGAGTCACACACTGAGCACACATGTATCTAACACGAGAAGCATGAAGAGTATGAGAGCCATGATCTCTTCACTCTCTTCCCCGTGCTCCCTGGGAGGAAACTTACAAGCTAATGCAGGGCAGTTTAGCATCCACCCTTTTGAAATACGCAAGTATTGCCTTGGATTACAAGAATGATATTTGCTCTAGTTGTTTGCAGACCCTGTCTGACCTTTACCCTGGTCCTAAACCTTGCCCCGTTCCTGGTTCTCACTGATCCCTGACCCTCCAAGTTGAGAGCCCAGCCCCAGTCCCTGCCCAAGTCCACATCTGCCTTATGAGATTTCTGGCCTGATCTTTTCTCACTGACTGGGCCTCTCCTATCATTCCGTCTAGGAGGTCCAGCTTCTGCAGATCCTAGCCTGCCGAATCTCGGATAGATTTAACTTGAACCCCAAAGCTAAAAGGAAAGTGTGAGGCACTGAGGGGCAGTAACAGGAGAATGGGCAGAGGCCATCACCGGCATGGCTCTATGAGCAGCAGCGAGGAAATCAGGTGTGTGTTAAAGACAGTGGAAGTTCACTAGACAGTGGCCAGAAGAAAGGGTGGAAGCGAAGAAGTCAGTCATGAGGCAATGCCAGTCAAGAGAGGGTCATGGTCCGGTTGTGGGGCCCGGGGCAGCCTGACCACACATAATGTCTGGCCACACGTGGGGCCCAGGCTGCACAGCTTCCATAGCAGGCAGCACCGGGTTCTAGAGAAAGCCATCAGCTGACACCATGCAGGGACAGCCAGCACTGAAGAGGAAGTACCTGACATCCCAAACATTAGATAAGATCACCAGATGTCCCTGAGTTCAGGACTCACCTAGACACCTTTTGCCAAAACCTCTAGAAAGATGCTAGTCAATCAAGGTCCTGAACCCCAAAAATTCCCTCACCCCAACCTCTACTGTGATATAAAAAAAAAAAACACCTCAACTGGGCTTGGTACTTTCTGCTCTCAATTGCTGTGTTGGACAGACAGAGAGTCCAAGCTCAAGCTTGAATAAGGGTTTTACATACAGGTCTCAGTCTCCTAGTTGGTTTTGGGGGGACTCCATGATTTGGTCATAACACTGGTAAGGTCATGCCAGCAGAGATAAAATAAGTGTGTGACATTACCAAATCAGGAAAGAGAGCGGACAGGGCTTAGGGGCCGCGAACACATGTGGAACGGGGGGGAAAAGAAAATATGAGTCCTGTCACCACTTCCTGAGTATTGGGTCATAATCGTGTGCTATACTATACACAATTTAAGCAGGACTGGGGTTGAAACACAGGGTATTGCACATTCTAACTCAGCAAATACCACAACTGAGCTACCTCCTCAGACCAACACTGCATGTGAGTTTTATTTAATTTATCTTATTTTATTTAATTAGACATCTTTAAGAATACAAAGCAGGACACACGCAACCATCCCCCACTGCATCTGTGGTCACTGGATGCTTGGCCCTGCCTATACCTGGAGGAGCCAGAGCCCTCTCAGCGTCCACTAGAGGTGTGGACCTGCCTGCACCTGGATGAAGAGTGACCACCTAAGCCACAGGCCCCACCTTCACCCACTGGAAAGGGATGGGCAGACAGCAGTGTAAAAACACATTCAACAACATAAAGAGCAATATGGCACCACCAGAATCCAGTGGCCCTACAACACGAGGACCTGAACATCCTAATCCAGAAGCAGCAGAAGAAAATGACTTTAAATATTACTTTCTGAAGATGATAGAGACCCTTAGAGAGGAAATGAAAATTTTCCTTAAAGAAATGGAGGAAAAGACAAACAAAAAAAAATTGGGAGAAATCAATAAATCTCTTAAAGAAAGCCAAGAAAAAGCAATCAAACAGATAATAGAAATATTTCAACACTTGAAAACTGAAATAGAGACAATAAAGAAAACACAAACAAAGGGAATTCTGGAAACAGAAAATATGGGAATACGATCAGGTACCACAAATACGAGTAAAAACAGCAGAATATAAGAGATGGAAGAGAGATTCTCAAGCACTGAAGATACAATACAAGAAATAGACTCACCAGTCAAAAAAAAAACATTAAATCTAACAAAAGCTTAACACAAAATATCCAGGAAATATAGGACACCATGAAAAGACCAAACCTAAGAATAATAGGGATAGAAGAAGGAGACATCCAATTCAAAAGCACAGAAAATATATTCAACAAAATCAAGAAGTAAACTTTCCCAACCTAAAAAAAGATACCCCTATGAAGGTACAAGAAGTTTACAGAATACCAAATAGACTGGACCAAAAAAAATAAAAAAATAAAAAATAAATAAAGGCAAACTTATCAGAATTACACCTGACTTCTCAATGGAAACAATGAAAGCCAGAAGGTCCTGGTCAAGCATTATGCAGACATTAAAAGACCACGGATGCCAGCCCAGAACACTAAACCCAACAAAACTTTCAATCACCATAGAAGGGCAAAGAAGATATTCCATGAGAGAACCAGATTTAGCCAATACCTAGCCACAAACCCAGAACTACACAAAGTACTAGAAGGAAAACTCCAACCCAAGGAAGTTAGCACAAAAACACAGACAATAAATGATTTCACAGCAGCAAATCCCAAAGGAGGGAAAAACACACTACCAACAATGAAAATTAAAATAACAGGAACTAACAGTCACTAGTCACTAATATCCCCTAATATAAATGAACTCAACTCACTTATAAAAGAAGCAAAAAGATCGGAGATGAAAACAGAATCTATCATTCTACTACATACAAAAAACACATCTCAACCTCAAAGACAGACATCACCTCGGAGTAAAGAGTTGGGAAAAGATTTTCCAATCAAATGAGCCTAAGAAACAAACTGATATAGGTATCCTAATATCTAACAAAATAGACTTCAAACTAAAAGCAGTCAAAAGAGAAAAAAAGGACACTTCATATTAGTCACAGGAAAAATTCATTAAGAGCAAATCTCAATACTGAACATTTATGCCCCAAATACAAGGGCACCCTCATATGTAAAAGAAACACTACTAAAGCTTAAATCACACATTAAACCGTACACACTAATAGTGGGAGACTTCAACCCTCCACTCTCATCACTGGACAGGTCTGCCAGACAGAAACTTAACAGAGAAATAAGGAACTAACAGATGTTATGACTCAAATGGACTTAACAGACCTCTATAGAACATTCCATCCGAACATAAAAGAATATACCTTCTTCTCAGTACCTTATGGAACATTCTCAAAAATTGACCACATACTAGGTAACAAAGCAAACCTAAACAGATACAAACAATGGAATAATCCCATGTATCTTATCGGATCACCATGGCTTAAAATTAGAACTCAACAGCAACACTAATTTCAGAAAGCCTACAAACACATAGAAACCAAACAATACTCACCTGAATCACTAATGGGTCAAGGAAGAAATAAAGAAAGAAATTAAAGACTTCCTAGAATTCAATGAAAAT
Organism: Microtus ochrogaster; assembly: GCF_000317375.1. Taxonomy (NCBI): domain Eukaryota; kingdom Metazoa; phylum Chordata; class Mammalia; order Rodentia; family Cricetidae; genus Microtus; species Microtus ochrogaster. The sequence continues at coordinate 23,537 of NW_004949197.1, forward strand.
GCCCACATAACATACCCAAATTAATGGGACACAATAAAAAAACAGTGTTAAGAGGAAAGTTCATAGCACTAAATGCCTTTATAAAGAAGCTGGAAAAATCCCACACTCGTGAGTTAACAGAACACCTGAAAGCTCTAGAGTAAAAGAGAGCAAACACACCCAGGAGGGCGAAACGGCAGGAAATAATCAAATTGAGAGATGAAATCAACAAAATAAAAACAAGAATACAATACAAAGAACCAATGAGACAAAGAATTGGTTCATTGAGAAAATCAACAAAATAGACAAAGCTTTATCCAAACTAACAAAAAGGCAGAGAGAAAATATACAAAGTAACAAAATCAGAAATGAAAGGGGAGACATAGCAACAGACATGGAGGAAATCCAAAGAATCATCAGGTCCTAGTTCAAAAGCCTATACTCCAAAAACTGGAAAATTTAAAGGAAATGGATAATTTTCTGTATAAATATCACCTACCAAAATCAAGACCAGATAAACAAATTAAATAGACCTATAACTGCTAAAGACATAGAAACAGTCATCAAAAGTCTCCCAACCAAAAAAAAGCCCAGGACCAGATGGTTTCAGCTCAAAATTCTACAAGATTTTCAAAGAACTAATACCAATACTCCTCAAATTGTTCCACACAATAGAAACAGAAGGAACATTGCCAAACTCTTTGTATAAGGTTACAATTACCCTGATACCCAAACCACACAAAGACACTATTAAGAAGAGAATTACAGACCAATCTCATTCATGAACATTGATGCAAAAACACTCAATAAAATACTGGCAAACTGAACCCAAGAACACATCAGAAAAATCATCCACCATGATCAAGTCAGCTTCATCCCAG
>NW_004949197.1:25161-27497 GCF_000317375.1 Microtus ochrogaster
ATTCAATGAAATGCCCACCAAAATCCCAGCAAAATTCTTCACAGACCTCAAAAGAAAAATACTCAATTTCATATGGAAAAGCAAAAAACTCAGGATAGCCAAAACAATTCTGTACAATAAAAGAACTTCTGGAGGCATCACAATCCCTGACTTCAAACTCTACTACAGAGATACAGTACTGAAAACATCCTGGTATTGGCATAAAAACTTGGTTTCTTAGTTCTAGGAATGGAGCCTCCCACATGCCAAGTAAGGCCTCTATCCACTGAGCCCCACCCACTCACCTCCAATATTTATATGAACATATTTTAAACCGCTTTCTTTGGGACTGAGGGAATAAATCAGTGGTGGGGCACTTGCCTAGCAACCCCCACCAAGTCCAACAGAACAACAACAACAACAGAAGATAAGGAAAGAAAGAAATTGGCCATGGTGCGTTTGCTGTGCAGCCCTTGAGACTGTCCATGAGGAGTCACCAAGTTCAAAATCACTAAGGGAGGCTGCAGGAAAAAGGAAAAATATGTCGGTACTTTAACAACCCGGGGTAAGATGCCTTGGTCTGAAAGTCCAGCCTCTGAGACTCTGCTGCATTATTGTCAGTCCTGACCCGGTCCTGAAGCCCTGCTGGATTGAATTGTCCACGTTTCCAAGGACTCTTAGGGCAGCCTCCTGCTTCTGAGCCTACCCTCCATAGACCACACAAACACGAGAGCAGAGCAAAGCACTGGCAGGTGTGCCAGGTTCTCCAGCTTCTTCTCTCTCCTTGTTTGATGCATGACAAGTTGAGGCCCATAAAGAAAAGACCATTTCCAACAGATCTCAGAACTCACAAGCAAACCAGGGTTACGCCTCAGGTCTCCAGGTTCTTCTGCGCCTGCCTGCCTTCCTTCATTCCTTCCTTCCTGCCTTCCTGCCTTCCTGCCTTCCTTCCTTTCTTGTCTCCTCTTTTTCTTCTATTTCTGGGTCTTGAAGCCTTGAATTTGATAGCTGTAGTCAGTGTAGTCAGTTCAAAAGAGTGTTTTCTTAGGGCCAGTGAAATGGTTCAACTTGTGAAAAGGCCTTCTGGGTATGTCTAAGGACCTAAGTTTGATTTCCAAAGCCCGTGTAAAGGTCCAAGGAAAAAACTCAGCTCCACAGAGTTGTCCTCTGACTTCCACATCCTCCCAGTGGTACATATGCCCACTCACACACATACACACAGACGCGTGCACATACACACATATACACACACATGCACATGCACATACGTACACACGTACACACACATATATACACATGCACACATACATGCATATACACACACTTACATACACACTCATAACATTAAAAAGAAAATCAGAGTCTGTTGAGATGAATCAGCAGGTAAAGGCATTTGCTGACAATCCCTGGGGCTCAAATACTGAAAAGAGAAAACTCCCTCAAGCTGTTATCTGACCTCCACAACTGCATCATAGCACACACACTCAAAAGCATACAGATATGCATACGTATACTACATATATACATACGTACGTACATACATACATGGAAGCATATATATATACATACATACATTTTTAAATATAAAATTTAAAGTTTATTTAAGTGTCTTCTTTCAGGGCAGGGCCTCGAGCACAGCAGACCAGCCCTCTACTGCTGAGCCATGGTTCCAAGCCCAGAGCCTTTCTTCTGACCAGTAACCTCCCTCCTTCTCATGACCAATCAGGTCTCACCGTGTACATTGTGTACATTCTGAAGAAAAGAGCTTCCACAATGGAAAAATTACAGCTCTGCTCCAGGGGGAAGGCTGCCCCCAAAGGGTTACAGTTCTACTCCTTCTAGGGTGGGGAGGATGTTTCTTCCCCCAAGGGTTACAGCCCTGAAGAGAAAGGTATCCTGGCAGTCAGGAGCCAAGGAGCACCGCAGTCACACAAGAGATGTGTTGAGAGAGAAGAGTCCAGGAGGGTAGCTGCCTCTGCTCAAGTGAGAAGCAGCAGAGGACTGGGCAGAAGATGGGGTTTATACAGAGTTTCTTGGGGGCAGAGCTTTCCAGGGTGGAACTTTCCAGAGTGGGGATTGGTGGGATGTCAAGTCTTGAGGTTGGGGTGAGCCCAGGGAATGATGGATTTTCACATTCAGGGATTGGTAGGTTTTCAAATCCAGAGCTTGGCTGGGGCCAGCCTTGTTAGCAGTGCCTGGCAGTTGGAAGTCCTCCGGGGAGGGGCCTGGCCACTCACTCAAGTACCTAAAGCAGCTTATACAAAGCAGCTTTATATATGCAGGGCAAAGTCATGCTGCTGAGTATAAAATCCCAAATGGATGGAAATAGAAAACACTATACTGAGTGAGGTAACCCA
>NW_004949197.1:28565-37201 GCF_000317375.1 Microtus ochrogaster
TGAAAAGAGTAAATTGACTCTGCCCGCAGCCTTGGATCTTTGTGAGGCTGTGGTCTGAAACTTGTCCCCCAACCCCTTCCTACTGTCCTCTGAGGTAAGATAGCATACTCAACCATATCTGTCTGTTCATAGCACAATAACATAGGCACTGCCATGATCCTTCACCCACATACAACTTTTGAAGGGCCTGTGAGGCTGTGTGACCCGTGCTACTGGAGGAATTTCATACACAGGCTCCACCCAGTAAAGAGAATTACCAGGCAGAAGACAAAGAGCAAAGTCCTGTCACAGGAGGAGGGGAGATTTATATCTACCAGACCAGGCAGTTGCAAACACCAGTGTCCCGGGACACACACCACCTAGAGCTGCTATCATGGACGTCCTGGTCCCATTTCTGCAGCTACTGGTGCTGATCCTGACACTTCCCCTGCACCTGCTGGCTCTGCTGGGCTACTGGCAGCCTGTATGCAAAACCTATTTCCCCTACCTCATGGCCAAGTTAACAGAAAATGCCAACAAGAAGATGGAAGGCGAGAAACGGAAACTCTTTAGCCCGATAAAAGATCTGAAGGAGACCAACGGGAAAGTGACCCTGCTGGAGCTGGGCTGTGGCACTGGTGCCAACTTCCAGTTCTACCCACCTGACTGCAAGGTCACCTGTGTGGACCCGAACCCCAACTTTGAGAAGTTCCTGACGAAGAGCATGGCTGAGAACAGGCATCTGCAGTACGAGCGCTTTATCGTGGCCTATGGAGAGGACATGAAACAGCTCGCTGACGGCTCCATGGATGTGGTGGTCTGCACCCTGGTGCTGTGCTCTGTAAAGAGCCCAAAAAAAGTCCTCCGGGAAATCCAGAGAGTCCTGAAGCCGGTGAGCAAAGGGAGAAGGGTATGGGCCCAGGGCAGGTGAGCATGGCATTGGCAACTCCAGAGTTCAGGACCACGGGATGAGGAAGTTGATGTAACCTACCCTCTGGCAGCAAAAAAAAAAAAATGCCGTCAGAATGTCATGGTCCATGGTCGATAACACCAGGCATCTTCTTGTGGATAGGAGATCTGTGGGGGTGCAATGGATACTTCAGAAACACAGGGGGTGCTGTTCAGTACAGTGGTGAGGAGAGCTGGCATGACGCTGACGGCAGTGAGGCCTAAATTGGTGTCTGGAGACTTACGGTGTAGAGGAGGTGGGGGAATCAAAGTGTTCTAGTGCAGGAAGTGGGGGGGACAAAGACTTTCAGTGGAAATGTTAGGGGGCAGCAGAGTTTCTGAGAGTTTGAGCTGGGTGTGAAAGAAAGGAATTTGGGATAATTTCCAAAGTTTCTGGCTTGCACAACTGAAGGGAAAGCAGATAAAATAAATAGTCACTAGCCGGCATGGGAAGCTCTGTTCTGAACACGTTGGGTCTCGGGATTTGCTGAGACATCCATGCAGAGAAGCCACGCAGGTCATTAGAAGTTCAGGTCTGGAAGTCAGGACAAGATGTGGCCTGGAGAAAGAGCTATGGACAGTATGACCGGTTAGTGGGAATTCAGTATGGGAATGCGTGACTCCTCTGGGAAGAGGACACTGGGAGAGAGAGCTTGAAGGAGCCCTGCTGTAGTCAGAACCCTGGGGTGTCTCGGTTGCACTAGACACCAGAGTCTTAGCAGAGGCTGGGATCACGTCTCTAGCTGGCAGGTATGTCTAACCCACAGGCCCCGGTTAACTATGAAAGTGGCCCAACCCAAAACTGTAAACATTTAAAATACAATGAGACTTTTTTTAATTTTTTAAGGATTTATTTATTAATTATGTATACAGCATTCTATTTGCATGTGTCCCTGCAGGCCAGAAGAGGGCACCAGATCTCATTACAGATGGTTGTGAGCCACCATGTGGTTGCTGGGAATTGAACTCAGAACCTCTGGAAGAAGAGTCAGTGCTCTTAACCTCTGAGCCATCTCTCCAGCCCTACAATGAGACTTTTTGGATGACTTTTTATAACTCAATCACAAAGTTCTTGAGTATGAACACAAGAGACAACAGGTGTCATGTCACAATAACAGAAGGTTACACATATGAAAGAACCCTCAATTGCTCTTGCTCCCCTACTGTACAAGTCACTTTAGTGATTCTATAAAGATCTCTTACCAGTCATGGCCGCCCAGTTACCAGAGGCTCCTTTCGTGTCCTGTGAGGAGGGCAGGAGCTAGACATACAATGTCAGGAACAGTTTGCCCCCCACAAAGTCTCAGGCCAGAAGCTCTTACTCCAGAGAGACGGGTCTGAAGGAAGGAAGGGGGCATGAAGACCAACAGTACAAGATGGGCTGGATAAGTGACCTTCACCTCCTCCCAGGGAGGACTACTCTTCTTCTGGGAGCACGTCGCCGAGCCTCGGGGAAGCTGGGCCTTGATGTGGCAGCAAGTTTTTGAGCCTACCTGGAAACACATCGGGGATGGTTGCCACCTCACCAGAGAGACCTGGAAGGACCTTGAGCAGGCACGGTTCTCCAATATCGAAATGGAATGGCAGGCCCCTCCCTTCTGGTGGTTACCTGTGGGGCCCCACATCATGGGAAAGGCTGTGAAATAACCCTCCAAAAGGAGTCCCTCTGCTCCCTCCCTGCCTGTAGTCAGAAGCCACCCCAGTCAAAGAAGGAGAAAACCTCCTTGGCGCGCGGCGCCACCGCCGCCGCTGCTGCCAGGGTGACCCTTAGCCTCAGTCCCGTTTGCAGTGAGGCACTTTCTCCAGAGGCACCAAACTATACGGTGCCAAATTTTGCCCAGCCACCTTCTAGGACCTCTACTCTCCCTTTCCCTTAGCCACGTGGTAAAGTTCTCACTGCCGTCCTTCCAACACTACACCCATGTGCCCCTCGGAACTGGTCACATGTCGATCGCGTGTGTTCCCCGCCAGGCCACCTCAGCCTCCCTCCCTATCACCCACTTTGTGCGGAGCTTCAGGGGGGCAGAGGGAAGCTAAACCCTCAAGATAAAAGAAAAGCACTCAATAAAGCAACCAGCGTTTTTTTTTTTTATTGTCAAATTCTTTTTAATAAATAGACAAAAACCACTAGGCTGGTACAGCACACTAAGGTCAGAGGACAGCGAGGATTAGGTAAGGAAGAGCCCCTGAGACAGCAACAAGAGACAGCGACACGCTCTCTTCCCTGACCCTCTGTCTAAGGCACTTTGGGGAAGACATGCTATTCAGGGTGGATGAGAGAAGGAGATCGGACCCCTACTCCCCATCCTGCATTCCCATCCTTCCAGCCACGCCCACAGCCCATCCCTGATACGCCCCGCCCCCTCGTCTCACAGCATTCTAAGGGGAAGTTGGAGGGGTGGTTCTCACGGCGGGAGAGGTCTGTGCCCCTGAGGAAGTAGAGTCTGCCGTATCTCGATGTGACGCCAACAACCCACCCCACTATTTCCATCCCAAGAAGCCCATCTTGGGAAAGGGTGGAAGGGATTCAAAGGCCAGGCCTGGAATAAGGGAAGTTAAGCAGAGGCTGGCACCGGAGTTCCATCAGGAGCCACATCGGCATCTAGGATGGGGCGGGCGTCAGAACCCTCCCACTGGGTGCCGCCCCAGTTACTCCTCTGGATGGTGCCTGTCTTCTCTTCCTTGAACTGCTGTCGGTCTTCCCGAAGGATCTTCACTGCGTGGTACTGGGGCACAGTGGCCTCCGGGTGCTTTACGCGCTTGAAGAATCCCAGCTGTGAGGACAGCAAGACAGACCATGAGAAGAAGCCTGCAGAGCTGAGAGCCCTTAGAGCCCCTCACCGTCTCCGAGCCAGAAAGCTGAAACGAAAGTGAGGTAGGCTGGCCAAATTCCAACACAGTGGCAAGTCCCCAGCTTGCTACCATCAGTACCAGGGTCCAAGGTTCTCATTCACAGCCAAAGGAAGACCAGAAGGAAGCCCAAGGTGTAAAACCAAGGAAATCACCCTTGGTCCCTGAAAGAGAGGCTTAAAACTGAACACCAGGGCCTCCCATGCTTTCCTCTCCCACCCAGGTTTCTTAAAAAAACCTCAGTAATGTCTCCTAGAACTCAAGATCCAAGGGATAAAATAGCATCCCAGACCCCCCCCCCCAAAACCCTGAGTGATGACTCATAGCCATACATACACCTGTGTGCTTGCACACCGAATTGCAGCGCCTTAGGCCAGGGCTCTTGCGTCCATGAATACAGTAGCTTAACCCCTCACCTACCAAAGTGGTGTGGGCCCCTTGCACAATGAAATTCAGAACAGCCAAGACTCCTGCATGCTCAGACGGCACAAGATCTCCTTGTGCAATCATCTCTGCACACTCGTTCCCACAGAAAAGACATGCATGGAACTCCACATGCCCACATGCTGGCACTCCCAGCCTACTTGCTCCCTGTGCATGCTGGGTTGTGTGCTCACACTGAAAAACTTCACCTTTGCATTGCTCCTTACCTCAAATATTCGGACCCTCATCTCCCTCGTACACACCCCTCTCTTTACTGAGCCCCTCCCAATGCCGGATCTGTACTTAGACACACACACACATAGATACACACACATGTTCATACACATGTGCACACACAGCAGTTACCCCACAGTCCCTGGACCCCCAACTTCCATGGCCGAGGGCTGCACGGCCAGATGGGCTCGGTGATAGCTGGTTGGAAGTGGTGAGCTCGAACTGTTGCGATGGAAGAAGCCACACTGGGATGTTGAGGGAGAAGGGGAAAGAGGCAGACGATGGGAAGGCTGAGGAGGGAGGGAGACTTTGTATCTGCCTGTCTCCCTTCTATGGGAGTAGTGCATGGGACAGGCATCCCGATCAGAAGGCATCTGTTGTTCCTAAGACCGGGCAAGTTCTCAACAGCATTGATGGCACTCCAGAGCTGGCCCGCTGATGACACACCCAGCTACAGAGCCTAAGGATGTGCTCGGTTCTGCACAAGCCTCCTACGTGGCATGTGGCTCAGGGATGGGCCCGGGTGGAGCATGAGAGCCCCTGTACTAACATGTGCATGTGTGTGCTTTTATGTTGAGCCAATGTTATGTTACAGCTCTGTCAGAACAAGAACAGTCCCATACGAGGCAGCTCCCATTGAGCTCCAAGCAGTTCCCTGGAGCCTGTGCTCCACACTATAGGCCTTGGTCACAGCTTCCTTCCCAACGTTTGCTGCCACACTGTGGCTAAATTGGACCACACTTTCCTACTCCTGAGACTCCAACCATCCTTAGTTCTTCTGGAAGCCTCACATGACACTGCCCCATCTCCCCACATCCCTATCCTGCCACTTCACCGTCTGAGGCCCAGCTCTTGGGACCTCAAAGCCTTCCTTCTTCTGAGTTCCCACCATCTCAACTCGACACTTCTGCCCCATATCCTTAACTACAAGGCTCCCGCACTCCCACTGGACTACACAAGCCTTGAGGACCAGGTCTGCACAGGAGCCAACTCCGAAACATCCTGAGCAGACGGAGTTCCTGGGTCATGCAGGGTAGGAGCTGCTGGATGAACCTGTGTGAGTGAGCGGCCAGCCACCTTCCTCTAATCCCAGTTCCCACTGGCTCCATCCCTCCCCGGGCCTCACCTTCCACAACAGCAGCACCAACAGGGCCAGCACCAGCAGCCCAGCCAGCACTGCCAAGAGGATAACCCACCAAGGGACTCCTTCTGCGACCACAGCCACAGGGTCCAAGTACACCATCACCGGGATCTGAGAAACAAGGAGTCAACAGGGCAAAAGCTGGAGTGAGTAGGAAGCAGGAAAGTCCCCCACCGGCCCGTCCTCCAGCCTGGCAGGCAGCTCACCATTGTGGATGCATCTCTGAGCAACAAGTTCTTGATAGAGGACTTCACTGTGATGTTGGCTCGGACGATGACTTCCAGGGACTTCACGGCTATGTACTCCTAAGGGATAGGGAAGGAAGGAGACTTCTAAATGCCCATGTTCTTCCCAATCCTCTCCAGCCACTGACACCACAGATGAAATGGTGCCGCCGACGCAGAGGGCAGGCGTTTCTGCCTGGCTTGGCTTTAGAGAGTGCTGCATTAGGACTGGGAAGAGATAGAAGCAAACTCCAGGGGGCGGGGTTTGCAGAAGCCATCCAGCCTGGAACCCGGTGGTGCCCTCACCTCCAGAAAGGTGCTGTTCCAGAGCCGACCCCAGACATGTAGCACGGCCGCTCGATCAAAACTGTAGAGCGGGCAGCTAAACACCACACACTTGGCCGTGCCCTGGGCACAGTCCTGTGGAGAAGGATAGGAAGACGCTGAGCCGACAGGCCCATGGGTAGCCATCTTTCCCATGTTCCTCAATGGACCTCAAATTCCTCTCTTCCAGGAAGTCTGCCTAGGCTAACCCTCTGGCCCAAAATAGCTGCCTACCTCAAACCTGGGCCTTAAAACACATCAGAAGGGGTCTTCCACTCCCAAGCAACAGGCAAAGTGACTTCCTGAGTTGATATCTACTCTGCTTATTGTCTCAATAATTAAGCACCCAGAACCTACCAGGCACTTAGCTCATTTAAGCTCCAAATCTCCTGCAAGGTACTTTCTTTTTAAGACAGAGTCTCACTGTGAAGCCAAAGTTATCCTAAACTTTATCCTTCCATCTGGGCTTCTAAGTGCTGAGGCTGCTCTGGTGTGGCCCACTGTTTTTCAAAAGAAGAAGCTGAGTCTTGAGGAAGGCCACCAGCCTACTTCAGGTCATAGAGCTAGCAAACGTGTCCAGTGGTGTCAGACATGGTGGCACACACCTTTAATCCCAGCACTCAGGAGGCAGAGGCAGGCGGATCTCTGTGAGTTCAAGACCAGCCTGGTCTACAGAGTGAGTTCTGGGACAACCAGAACTACACAGAGAAACCCTATCTTAAAAAACCATTTTAAAACATCTGAGATATTACACAGGTGAAACAAGCCAGGTACAGGTGAAAAAATACCACATGGTCACCCAGATGTGACCTCTGAAAGAAGACATGTACATGCGGTTTTCACACCTACATGCGGGCAAAACACGCATGCACGTGAAAATTTAAAATAATAGAATCATTTTTAAAAAAATAAAGCCAGGAAAAAAGTAAATAATAAATAAGTGCAGGCACGGGGGCATACGCCAGTAATTCCAGCATCTGAGAAGAAATAAAAGGATTTCAGTTTGGAGGGACGCCCGGGCTGCATAGCACAGCAGCCCTTCCCCTCTCAAAAGAATGAAGAGCTGGGCCACAGTTCAGCAGTAGAGTGTTTACCTGGCATAGAAAGGCCCTAGTTTGGTCTCCAACCCTGCTGGGAGGGAACACCCTGTATTTTATAGAATGATGCGCTGCTTGATTCTAAAATACGAATAAGCACAATTAATGGATAACTGGACATGGTGACACATACTTCTAATCCTAGCACTGTGAAGGCTGAGGTAGGATTGCCGTGAGTTCAAGACTGTTTCTAGACTGGGCTATGGTGGCACACGCCTTTAACCCCAGCACTTGGGAGGCAGAGGCAGGCGGGTCTCTGTGAGTTTGAGGCCAGCCTGGTCTACATAGCAAGTTCTGGGTCAACCAGAGAGACCCTGTCTCCAAATATAAAGAAGAAAAAAAACTTTTTTTCTAAATAAAGAAATATTAAATAAAGAAACTATTTCAAGGTTCTTGTTAAACAGGGAGTCTCTCGGAGCTGTCAATCCTGTGGAGGAGGCGGGACTAGATGTCTCCCACAGCAGCGAGTTCCAGATGCAGCACAGCTGCCTGCGTTCTTTAGCCTCGGGTTAGGTATCAAAGGGGCATGGGGAGGCAGACAAGACGTGACAGAGTTCACCATCCGCTTACGGCGACTGGCCAAGGACCTCCATAATTAGCATGCTCCACGCCTAGGCTTAGCTCAACGCCCCAGTGTCCCTAACTGACATCTGTACCACACTCCACTGTCTGCACCAACCTAGGAGGAACAGAGCGCTCAACAAATCCAGCTAAATACCAAAACTATGTGGGAGAGAGGGAAGCCAAGCTGTTCAAAGGGGATAGACAGAAAACTTAGCCAATCTTGTGTATATACTAGAACCTTAATTATGAGAACACGAAACACTGTAATCCCATGCCTGTAATTCCAGCCTTTGGAAACTGGAGGCAAGAGGATGAGTTCACCCCAGCTCCTTACAAAACGCAGTGTTTTAGATAAATGAGCAGGGCCGCTGCTTTGCTACCTAGCTGGCCCTGAAGTGCACACCGGGAGTTGCAGGGTCTGAGGTGTCAGGAGCTGCCTCACGGGTACTGTCTCCCTCCAACTGTCCCTGGCGTCTGAGCACCACATGCCTCGCCAGGTGACTCCGTGGATGCCCAGCTCCCTGACCCTCACTGTGGCCGTGCCAGGTGACTCCGTGGATGCCCAGCTCCCTGACCCTCACTGTGGCCGTGCCGTAGCCGTGTTGCCCTCACCAGGGTGATGTTTCTCTTTCTCTCGGCAGAGGATACTGGCCACCAGGATGTGCTGGGCTCCAGCTTCTCTGGAGGCTCCTCTGGCCTCAGTGGTTCCAGCTCTCGCCGCCTCCTATCCCTGCTGTCCACATCCTGGAAGGCACAGTGAGAGTTCCTTCAAATACTGCAACCACCCAAGATGGCTGCAACATCCACACATACCCCGCCCCCCGCTGCGCGACATCCCTCCCACGCTCTACC
>NW_004949197.1:37362-58079 GCF_000317375.1 Microtus ochrogaster
CCTCCCACGCTCCACCCGGCCTGCCCTGCCTAAGCCTCACCAGGCGGAGGATGTTGGGTCTTGGAGAGCAGATCCCTTTCTTCCCAGGCCCCTGTCCTCCCTCCAGCTCCACCCGCATGGGGTACAGCAGCCACTTCCCATTGGCAATCTCGTGGGGCCACATGATGTTGAGGAAGGCCGAACCCAGAGTGTTGAGCGACTGTCCTTGATTGGAGACCTGTGGGCCCAAAGCAGTGTGAAGAAATGAAACTCTGGATTCTGAGTGGTCCCTACATCACAGGGAGAGAGGCAAGGCTGATGTGGAGGACCTCGGGAGGCAGAGCAGAGCTGCACAGTCTAGACCAGACTGGGCGCTGTTCTCTGCTCATTCTCCAGGAAAAGCTAGCCAAGTGTGAGGGGATCTAGGACGAGCCAGGGCAAAGTATTGATGAAAGTTATAGATTCTCCCAAGAACCCATTCCAGCTAAAGCCACACAGCAGAGCCATTCCTCTGAGCTCCCAACACCTCTTAGATCTGCTGGAGAGACGGCCTGTCCAGATGACTCCCTGAAACCCCAGCACCAACGTGTGCTTAGAGCCATGTCTGCCCGACGCAGAGGCCTGGAACCCCAGGGCCACCACGCTGCCATGTGGGGAAGAGCCCAAAACATTGAGAAATCTCTAAAGCCTCTTCTCTGGGGCCGCACGACAGGATGCTTACCGTGACCTCATACTTGACCTTGCTGCCCACATCCCTCTCAGATCGCATGGCGCTCTCTCCCTTCACCTCGCCAGAGAAGAAGAGTTGCTGGGGAGTGGCCACCCTGGTGGTGGGGAGATGAGAAGAGGAGCTGAGGAGGTCTGGGGTGCGGCAGATGGAGCCAAGAGGGTAAGGTCGGGTAAGGCCGAGCCCAAGCTCTGGGGGCGGCAGAGGGACCCACGCAAGCAACACCTACCCTGAAATGGACAGTGGTAACTCAATGAAGACTTGAGCTCGAACAAGGGCTGGGTGCAGCTCCTGCTCACTGATCCTGGCATACAAACATGGGGACGTGTGAGCCGCTGGCACAGGAACCTCCACGGGGCACTTGAAGCCTTGCTAAGTCACCCGACCTGTTCCCAGTCTTACGTGGCCAATAGCAGCTCCACCTCCAGCTCCGTGGTCTCAATAGTGATTCCAGAGGTGCTAAGGATGAGGTAGAAAGTGACCTGCCAAGTGTGGAATGGCAGGTGAGTCAGACGGGAGCTGGGTCTTAAGAATGGGCCACTCAGACAGAGAAAAGGCTAGACATGCCAACCTGGGCACCTCTCTTCATAGGGTTCCCCAGCTCACACTCAACATGAGAGGCATTCTCATTAGACAGGCAGAGCGGCTTCTCCTGGATCAGGGAGGGAAGGATAGGTCAGTGTGGGTTCCTGAAGCCCTCAAGATCTCATCTCTTGTGAATACACAATGGAGTTTTACTCGGTCATAAAGAAGAAGAAAACTACGTCATATGCAGGAAAACAGATGGACCTGAGGTCCCCACATTAAGCAAAACAAGCCCGACTCAGAAAGGCAAACATCTCGCTTTCTCTCAGGTAAGAAATCTAGCTGGATGGTGTACACCTTTAATCCCAGCACTCAGGAGGCAGAAACAGGCGGATCTCTGTGAGTTCAAGGCCAACCTGGTCTACAGAGTGAGTGCCAGAACAACCAAAACTGTTATACAGAGTAATCCTGTCTCAAAAAAAAATAAAGAGAAGAAATATAGCTTTAATAGAGATATGTCATAAAAGTGGAAGGGGGAGCTGGGCGGTGGTGATGAATGGCGCACGCCTTTAATCCCAGCATGCCATCATGACGATAACAGACTAAACCTCTGAGCTGTAAGCCACCCTGATTAAGTGTTTCCTTTATAAGAGTTACCGTGGCCATGGTGTCTGCACAGCAATGGAAACCCTGACTATGACAGAGAGGGAGAATATTGGGGGTGACTTTGATGATCTAAATACAGTGACATGCAGGTTTGAAAACATCATAAGACCTATGACTACTTTTTAAAAAGTCACAAAAAGAAAATAAAAATTAAAGGAACACACTAGGTCCTGTCCCAGGTTCTTACCACAGAATCCAGGGCTCGAACGCCTGAGTAGCGTAAGGAGGCCGGTAGGGTGACCAGGAGCTGGGCTTCATGGGCGTCATCCCCATCTGCCTGAGGCTGGGCCGGGTCCGAGGGCAGGTTGGTGACGGTGAGTTCCAGGCCTATGAACGGCTGCCCACTCAGCGCAAACAGGGCCGTTGTCCCATCCATAGCCCTGGAGGATGGAACCCAACTCACTGTAGGATCTGAGCCTCCTACCCCCTGCCTACTTCCAGCCCCCAAACAAGTGTTCACTGCCTCTCCTCTCACTCCAAGTCCTCCACAGCACACACAAGCCAGCTCTTGAGTCAGGGGACCTCCATTCTTATGCTAACTCCACCACTTTCTGACCTGGTCTAAACAGCAACCCAGAGAGGTTGCTCTCTTTCACAATGTGGAGCCACAGAGGGGTCACAGTGTGATGGCATGTCCATAAAACACAGACTAGGAGCATTGTTCTCTGGTCAGGACCCTGCCCTTGCTCGGTCCTCTGAATCAGAGCCCTGTCTGACCCCTCTGAAGAAGCTTCCTCCATTGGCTGAGGCCTAGCCCTCTCCTCCCCGACACGTGTTCTCTCCACCCATCTCACATGGGCAGAGGTTGGAACTCGGTGTCGCTGATCCGGGAACAGAACCGGGCCTGCACCAGCTGCAGGTTGCTCTGACAGATCTTATCGTCACCACAGCCTTGCTTCAGGAAGTGAATCTGAGGAGAGTGTTCAGGAAAAGATCACGTCTAAGGTGGAGATCAAATGTGTCACCGAGGCATACGGCGCATTCGTGAAGCACGGTATGAGAGTACTCCAGGCTGGTCCATAAACAGACCGCAGTGCCCCACCCAGACTGCACAGACTGTAAAAAGCCGTGACGGGTACCACTGGGCTGCCAAGTGAACCACACAGTGAGCCGCAGGCTGTCCATTCTGGCCGAATGGGAGCAAGGAGATTTAAGAGGCTTGGTGTCCATCTCAGAAGACACCAGGCCTTGATTACCCCAGAACCATGAGCAACTCCAGGGAGTGAGGGAGCAGGAACACTGTCCTCTTAGACTACAAAGGAACTCATGGTCATCTGAGCCATTTCCCTCTGAGGTATTACCATGCCTACATATAAGGCTTGTACTGGGGCTACGTGTGCAGAAGAGCTTTTTCTGCAAGCTGCAGCAGGTGTCACTGTAGAGGCACGGGGATCATTGTCCCTCCCAGCTCCATTTCCTGTATGCTCACCTCTGTCCTTTGGGTGCTAGGCTGGTGAGCATTGAGGATGGGAGCCACAGGGGGGAGCCCCTGGTCAGGAGCTTGCTGAGGGCTGTTGAGACTATATTCCAGGGTCACCACAATAGCCCGAAGCTTGTCTTTGACATTTTCCTGAAAGGGAAGTATTGTTACTCATTGGAACCACCCCCAGTCCCAGCCCTGATCAAGGCCCTCACCAGTACGCTGAAGACTCTCAAGCTTAGAAAGAAATTGAGGGAGATAGACATACAAGTGGGCAAGCAGTGAGGATGAGAGAGACCACAGTAGAAAAGGCTTTCCCTTTGAGCAAGGAGCAGACACCACCTCTGTGAACTTCCAGACTTCACAGATGTGTGACGACAGCAAGGAGGACTAGCTGGATGTGGTGGGTCATACCCGTAACCCTAGCACCCAAAAGGCTAAGGAAGTGGGATCTCACAATTAGACCAGCCTGGCCTATATAAAAAGTTCCAGGCCAGCCTGAGCTACATACAGACACTCCATCTCATTTAAAAAAAAAATCAGGCAGAGAGGCAAAAGTGTGTAGAAATGAGCTCAAACCGGGGACTGCTCAGTGCCTAGATCTTTTAAAAAATAAATAAATAAATATGGAATTCTTCACAAATTTATGTGTCATCTTTAAACAGAAGCCGTGCTAGCCTTCTCTGTCATTCCAGTTTTAGTATATATGCTGCCAAGTACAAAGGCTTTTCTTATTTTTTTAATTGTGTGTGTGTGTGTGTGTGTGTGGTGTCTGTACGTGAGTATAAGCACATGAATGCAGGTATCCAAAGAATCCAGAGAGCTCCAAAACCACAGAGAAACCCTGTCTCGAAAAACAAAACAAAACAAAACAAAAAAAAAAAAAAAGAATCCAGAGAGTGCCAGGTCTCCTGGAGCTGGAGTTGCAGGGCACTACTGGACACCCAAGGTGGGCACTGGGACCCAAACCTGGGTCACCTATAAGAGCAAGACAATCTCTTGGCTGTTGAGCATCTTTCTAGTCCCTTGGGGTCCAGAGCTCACAACAAAGTGTGACCACAGTGGCCCAAAACTTGTCTTTCTAGAGAAGAGATATGCAATAACAAAGTCACTCGGAGACCAGAAGGCGGTGTCACCTGCAGCTGGAACACAGTGTCCCCACACACTCGGTCTTGTTGGCGCTTTAACCACACAGTGCCCGAGGACTGGTGCTTCAGGTCATCCGGGCCTCTGCTCAGGAAAGTCACTCGTGGAACCTGGCCCCGGAGCCTCCGGTCCGTGTCCCCATCTAAGGTGTAATCCAGGGCTGTGGCGTGGAGGGAGAAGAGGGAACCCAGTGAGCTGAGGACCCTGTTCTGGGGTGCCATCAGAGAGAGCAGCGGGTGAGGATCCCACTTACCCACAGTAGGGTTGTAGCTACTGGGCACAGCAACGTAGCTGAAGCAGATCCTTATGTCCACACTGTGGGGCAAAGGGAGGCTCTTGAGCAAACAAGACCCCAAACCCTACTTCTGCCACAACCCAGACCCAAGCTAGGGAAGAGGGGCAGGGGAAGGGAAGCCAGCACTGGCCTCCTCCTTGGCACAGTCCCTCTGGCCGCGCCTTACCAAACCAAGAGTCCATCAGCACAGTTGGGTTGTTCTAGGTCGATGGCTCTCGGAGCAATGAAGATCTCTTGGGAGACGTGAAGAACAGGTCTAGCCCTGGGTGTGGAGAGTTCATTGGGTAGGGAAGACGAGAATGGGGTTGGGAGCACTCTGCAGGACGAGGCGCGGGGCTGGAAAGAGGCCAGACCCACAGGGAAGCTCTGAGAGGCTGGAGGCTCACCTGAACAGCGCGGCAGTATCAGCCAGGGAGCCCACGAGCAGGTCTGGGTAGTAGTTTTCATCCACATCCAGGCCCCCAGACAGGGAGTAACCAAAGCTCTTGATGTCCACGGCTTCGCCCTCCAGCACCTGGAGAGCAGCGGTCACCCCCTCCTTGAGCCCCACTTTCCCCAGTCCTCCCTACCCTGCCCTCTGCAGTCCTTACTCCACCAGGAACCATTCCTCCACATCAATCCTCTCACCTGTGAGGGCTTGACAACCACCCCCAGGCTGCTCCCATGGTAGATAAAGACTTTCCCATCTCCATCAAAGGGAGCTCCCACAGCAATATCTGGGGGCATAAGAGAAGCATTGTGAGGCTGTGGAGGATGGTAGACAAGGTCCATACCCAATTCTAATTCATTGAGGAGCTCCACACATTATTCTAAATCCTCCCGGCCATTCCCTCCAGACATTGCTAGCTCAGCTTGGCTGAGTTATAGAATCCACTGATCTAGATTCGACTGCAGACTCAGCTCCTCCCCACACTGAGCTTTGCTTTCCCCAATCCAGTCACACCTGGGAAGCCATCTTGGTTGAGGTCCCCCAGGACAGCCAAGCTGATTCCAAACATAGAGTCGGGGGAGCCACAGATCCGCAGAGGGGAGACATGTGCCCAGTGGCCACCCTGGTTCAGGTACACATACACGGCACCTCCCAGCTCTTCTTGGCGCTCAAAGAAGTAAGGGGCCCCCACAATCAGGTCGGGCCAGCTGTGGAAGAGGGAGACAGCATGGGGCTCTCTAGACCAAGGGAGTCCGGACAAAGTGTAGAAGCCACTCCTGGACCCCAGGGCGCACTCCTCTAGTCCCCTCTCACCCGTCATTGTTGAGATCAGCCACAGCCAGAGAGTAGCCAAAGCCAGAGGTCAGCTGCTCCCCAGATAGCACGACCTCGGGTATCAGCCGGCTGGCGCTATCCTTGCGCAGAATGACCACAGCCCCCTTGTGGTTGGCACGGGGAGCCCCTGCCACAAAACTCAGCTCTTCCGCACGCAAGAGACCCTTCCCAGAGTCGACGGAGAAACCTAGGTGAGGAAATCCCTTACTATGAGTGATTCTCAGAGAGTCGGAAGCCAGGGAATTCCCCTGGCTCCACGAGGGAGAGTTGCTCCCCAGTCACTACCACTATCTCTGGGCTATTCCTCCGCCACCGCCAGGGCCTAGAAATCCTTACAGCCCTCCTGGTCAGAGACACAGGACGTGATAGGGAGGTGTCATGGAGCAGAGAGAAAGGCAGTAACAGAGAAGCTTGGTGACTTGGTAAAGAGGGGCTGGCACCGCAATGGGAGTTGGACCAGAGCCGCCACCATTCATGCCCAACCTGGGGAACTGGAGAAGAGGATGTCCCTCCCATTTTGCACACCCAGGAGGTCCACTGGCATCCAAGGCACCTTCTTTACCCCCCGCCAACCCTGCAGAGGAGGAAGACTTTACAGATATGGGAGGAAGACAAGGGAACAAAGGAGAGCTTGCTTCACCCAAATGTTTCCTGGACCTCATTCCATCCTGGATGATGATATGACCCACGAGGCTGGAGCTCCTCCAATCATAAGCCCACATTCACCCCCAAAGGAAGTTCCCCAGAGCTCAAGATTGTCCTTCCAACCAGGGTAACCCTTTCCCTCTCGCTCCACCTGCGTCTTCCTCCATGAAGACCCTCAGGCCTGCCAATGTACCTAATTCTCCTCTGCAGTTTGGGCCCAATAGGTATTTCCCTGGGCATATGTTAGGAGAGGGCAAGGAAGGAAAGAATACTCCCTAGGAAGGAAACAGGAAAGCCAGGGCCAAACCCCAGGACCCAGGATGCAAAAGCTTACAAACCTAAATAGCTATTCAAGGTCAAATCTCCGGCTGGTCCTGTGAGCCGGTCAGCAGGATCCAAAGTTTTATACACCAGCTGGTCAGGGTCTGAGCTATCAATGTTGGTCACAAAAAGCAACCCTGTGGGGGGGGCAGGTGGGGAAGAGACACCAGGGAAAGGCCAGCAAGTGAAGGGGGCGCAGAGTGAGGAGTCAGACAGGTAGAAAGGCCAGAAGGAGGTGAAAGGGGAAGAAGAGGAGGAAGAAAGTGAGAGAAACCAAGAAGCCAGAAGCAAAACAACAGAAAGACAGAGACAGGAGGATGGGAGTGTGGAGGAAGAGGAAAAGAGAAAGGAGCAGAGGGTTAGAGCGGTTCTGGACCAGGGAGGGGTCCCTACCAAAGTAGCTGTTGGCAGGGACCGGAATGAGGCTGGGGTCTTGGTCTTTCTCTCCCCCTGCCTCGTAGGGCCCGTCGTCCAGGTCTGCCAGGTCGGTCGAGCCCTGGGCACAGAGCTCCACCCTGGCGGTGCCTGCAAGGACAGTCCTGTTAGTACTGAAGGCAGGAGAGAGGCTTACCCCTCAGACCAGACACCATTGGCTGGGCACACAGGGAAGCCCCGCCCCTCCTCTTCAGCCCCACCTCCACCAACTCCGCAGCCCAAGCTTCTAGGGTCCCCCAGAACATGGCATCACACTCACCCAGTGGCAGCTCAGCCAGTGGCAGCGTGCAGAGACAGGAATGGCAGTGATGAGGTGCGGGCTGCTGTGTTGGAGCATGCAGGCCCTGGCCCCGCCGTGCATGTGGGAACTCATGCCAACATGTAGATAAACACATGGCCATGCGATGGAGAGTAGGTACCCCACTTATTTATGTGCTAGCAAGATGGGGGTGGAAGGCATGGCAGTGCTCCGGGTCAATACGCCAATGAACTCGTGGTCATGCTTGGCCGTGTGCTGCCAGCAATCCCATCTCTGAGGTAAGAGGGGGCCTTGGGCCCCTCCTTCACCCTCCCCAATGAATGACTCACCCTTCCAGTTATAGGTTCCTGGAGCCCCAAAGACAAGGTAGTGGCTGTCGGGGGAGAAGGTGGCAGCTGTGCCCTGCTGGCAGAACCCAAACTGTTCATGGCCCTGGGGGCGCCCCTCACAGAACTTCCATTCCCCACCGTCTAGCTCGTCACGGATGGCCAGGTCCTGGCTTAGCACAAAGCAGCGGCCAATCACATCCCGAGTCTCCAGGATCTGATCCACTCTCTGTCGAGACTCATAGCGGTGTGCACAGGTCTGTGAGAGAACAGGAGGTCAGGTCATTCCCCTGTGTTTACTAGGGACCTACAAATGGCTCACAAGCGTGTAGACTTTTGGCAGACACACACATGCCCGTGCACACACAGACAACCCTTAGCCAGCATCACTTGAACACCATCACCTAGCCAGTGTGAGGTCTTTTTTCAGAATCCCATCTGTGGCCACTTGAAGAAAAATAGCTTTGTCCTACCTTCTACCTGCGTACTCACAGACACATGACAGCACATAGAACACGGGCTTCCCTGATCGTGTAACAATCTTGAAACATGCTGTTGTGTGTGTGTGTTCATGCAGATGTGTGCAGGGGAACATACACGCAACATCAGTGCACATACACATGTGTCAGGTGCATGTGAAACTTAGAAGACAACCTTGGGTGTCATTCTTCAAGAGCTATTCTACTTGTCTTTTGAGACAGAGTCTCTCCCTAGGATCAGGGCCCTTCCAATTGGGCTAGACTGGCTGGCCAGTAAGTCCCAGGGGTCCTCCTGTCTCCGCTCCCTAATGCGAGGGTGAGAAGCACAACCTCTAAATGTTGCTTTACTAATGTTGGTTCTCGGAATCCAACAACGTTGCTTTGTTGTTGTTGATTCTCGGAATCCGACTCAGACGCGCAGGCTTACAAAGCTACTGAGTCATCTGTCCCTAGACCTTTGTAACTGTCATCATCTCCCGAAACAAGACATCCTACTATCTGTCCTCTGAGTATTTCCTCTTCCCAAAAGCAAGGCTTAGTGCGCCATGCTGGCAGCGGCCCTTTCTCTCTGGGGACATTCAGCCTCATGGCGACTCCTGCGTACGTCAGTGAGAGAACCAGACGAGAAAAAGAGTTGTCATAACTAAAAGGCATGATGCCACACGGCTTAAGTCAGCACTCAGGAGGCAGAGGCAGGAGGATCTCTTTGAGTTCCAGGACAGCCAGGTCTACATAGTGAGATTCTGTCTTAACAAAGCAAGCATTTCCAGAACTATTTGGCAGCGCCCAGGCCTCCACTGTCTTCACGTGTCCTCTCTCAGAGGTTAGCATAATGTCTGAAACTAAGCAATGTTCTCAGTAGGAATCTGACAAGAGCTCGGATGAAGAGATGGGTGTTTTAAAACAGATAAGGAAAGGGACAGTCTCTTACAATTTCGTGTATCAACCAATGGTTCTAGGAATCGCCCCGGCATCCAGTTTGTGTTCTGTAGGTGCGCCTCTATGCACACACACGTGTGCGCACATGCACACACACACACACACACACACACACACACACCGTCAGAGCCTCTACATTGTCACAGGAAGCAGTACTCACGACAATCTTGCCCCCGGGTCCCTGGCTCCGAACACTGACTCCCAGCCACTGGTTCTCCTTGCTTTCCTTTTGCACATCAGCTGAAGCAAGACACTGGGTTTCAGGGGAAGGAACAAGGGACCAAGTCCTGCCCTCCCCTCTTCACGCACTGCTCCCACTCCACCGTGCCAAGGCCACACCTCCTCTGTCAATGTCCACTCTGTAGCAGTTCCTCTCGTCTAGGCTCAGGGGACAAGCAAAGAGGCCTCCAGTGCGATTTGCTTGCTGCCCAGGAAAAGCCAGGGCCTGGGGAGCACCCACCAGCAGCCTGCAGGGTGGGACAAGGGCTAGATTCAGAGGCCAGAGTACTCCAGCCACTCCAAAGCTTCCCTGACCCCAACTCCTCAGTGCCAAGTGGAGTGTTCAATACTAAAGAGAAAATATAAAAGCCATTTTTCTCAAATTCTGGCAAGGGTATGTTAAAAGACCTGGGCACACAGTCATGTCACATGTGTGCTCCCTCTCTGCATAAAGGACCAACAGAAAGAGTGGACATACACATGTCGACACACATGCCAGCCAGAGCAGCCTGCCAGCATCGCCAGTTAAGAGAACTGCCCGTCCCTAGCACCTGTTCCCGACAAGCTTCTCCACCCCCTGCTTGGCCCCAGCCTCAGACACTACCCTCCTCCCTAACCCTGGTCCAGTTGAAATCCTGCCAGAGATAGCAAGAATGCCCGGAGCAAGAGCGCCAGGCACACAGACTGGTACCGCAGTGGCTCAGGGACTTTCAGAAGCCAGGCAAGAGGCTAGAAATGGGCCTGTTTCCCCTGCACCATGTGCCCAGCAAAAAACCCTACCCACTGGGTAGCTCTGCAAGCCCCAAACTCAGTCATGCCCACTAGCAGGAAAGTAGGGAAATGTTTCTGGTGGCCGCTAACACCACCCCATTTCCTTCCCATGTCCTGAATCCCCTTCCCTGTCCTACCTTCGCCTCCCACATCCACAAATTTCTCTTTTCCTCTCCCTCCACCCCTACCCTTCTCTCCCATTGCCCCCTCGGCCTCTTTCTTAGTTACAACTTTCTTGGCAGAACAATTTTCCATGATTACAGCCAAAGCCTCTTCCCCAGAGGGGGACTATGCTGGGAATGGAGGCTGCCTGGGTCCCTCAGGACTGGACCCTGAAGCCAGGAGTGACTGGGAAGTGAGGTGCAGTAACTGATACCCAGATGGCAGCCGAGACCTTCTCTTCAGGAAAGGCTCAAGAGTAGTAGGCAGCAGGACAAGTCCCAAGTCCTCTCTCCCACACTCTTCCCATCCTGGGGGCAAATCCCGCAACTGTCGGACACTATTACAGACAGGCATCTGTGGGGCACTGAGCCAAACATTGTAGGGTGGGGGAGAGGTTCCCACAGCCCCTGCTGTCCCTTAACTTAGCAGCTGTCACCTCGTGTCAGAGCCAGTGTCAAGCAGGGTCGGGGAAGCACGCAGCTGGACAGATAGCCCAGCCGTCAATATTACTTGCTGTTCTTGCGGAGGACCTGGGTTCTGTACCCAGTACCCACACCAGGTGGTTCACAGCTGCCTGTAAGTCCCATTCCCAAGGATCCAGTGACCTCTATGGGCACCCATCCTCACGTGGTACACATAAATTTATATGGGCACAGGGAACACACACAAACACATAAATAAAAAAATTAAAAATAAATCTTTGAAGAGGTAGGAAGGATAGCCTGACAGTCAAGAGCACTTGTTGCTTCTGCAGAGGACCTGGGTTTTGTTCTCAGCACCCACAAGGTAGCTCACAATCATACCTAATCCAGCTCAGAGGATCTGGCATCCTCTTCCGGCCTTCAGAAACACCAGCCATGCAAACAGTGCATACACACAGGCAAATATATATATATATGTGTGTGTGTGTGTGTGTGTGTGTGTGTGTGTGTACATATACATATATGTGTATGTATATATATACATATATATGTATATATATAAAAATGTATATATATAAAACCAAAAAAAAATCTCTTAAAATGGGGGAAGCGGGAAGAAAGAGGACATATATTCTCATTCATTTCACCACTGTTTACTGACACCTCGTTATACACCAAGCCCTGGGTCAGGCAGTGATTGGTAAGACAACATAGCACCTACTATAGGCCAGGCCCCAGGCTGGACAGAGGTTGAAGGAATTAACCTTTACCACTCTCCACTTGGATTCCTAGGAGAAGAGCCACAGGCATCAGCCCACTTGATCTCACAGTCCTGTAAGATAAGGATTCTTATCTTACAGGTGAGCAAATGCATTCAAATGCTTGGTGCAGCCTGCCCACCTCTAGATCCTCATCTGCCTAATTGCTGGGTCAGTGCACTCGTGGCCTGGCCTGTTTTCAGAAGGTTGAGACCACTCCAGCAGGGGAAGAGGAGGGGGAAACGACACCCTAGGAACTCTAGGTGATGGTGCCCAGGGAAAACAGACTCCAGCTTTCGCACGGGTCCGCAGTGTACCAGCCTGCAAACAGCGGGTGTCATCTGTTACAGTCTTTGGGCTCGCCCCATAGGAAGTGTTGGGACTCATTACTGGGTGCACACCTGTGGTGGACACAGAGACACCCAGGGCCTCCCGCTGCTTAGTGTGCAACTGCACAGTCAAAGAAGTATAAGTGTGAGTGTTCAGTGTTCATACCTGCCCTGGAGGTCGAGGGCCGGAAGGAGGGAAAAATGGACCATTGCTAAGTGCCCAGTCCCACTCCTGGAATAAGAGAGCCCATCACCCCACTCCAGCCACACTCTCCTCTCAAACTTCATCCCAGAAATCCAACCGCCCCACGCCTTCAGACAGAACAGTAGCCAGGGCTACTGCGCAGCTACTGCGAGGGTGGGGGCGGTGCTGGCTGCTGGGTACAGAGTGAGCCTGGGGGCCCAATAAGTAGCCTTATAGAGCATCCTACCAGAGCTCTGGCCCTGGCCCGCCCCTCCCTGGCCCAGCACAGTCTGAGTGGCCCCCTGGGGAAGCTGCTCGGCCAGGAAAGTAAGCTCAGCCTGGGACCCCCTTCTGTCAAGCCTCTCTGGATCCGGGCGGCTGTGATGTTGCTGCTCTCAGGCTCTCTGAATCCAGCACAAGAACTCTAGCACAACAAACACTTCCAAACACTCACCTCAGGTCTTGTGCTAATCTAAATATTCTGTGTATATTAAGAACTTTTAATCTCCCCCCCCCAACCCCATGGGATAGTGATGCTGCTGCCTCCGTTTCTCAGTTGATGGGAATAAATGAAGTGATAAAAACAAAGCAAACCAAGGTTAGGCCTCAGAGTCTCATCTCTAGGTTAGACTGAAAACAAACAAGGTCTAAAGAGGGACTGAGCAAAGCCGCAGCTTCTCCATGCCCCTAGTCAGAGGAATGCCCCCTGCTGGAGCGAAATGGAGCCAGATGGTCAGGCCCCTCTGGGAATACCCCCAACTTGGCTCTAGAGACAGAATCAGGGGCCACCTTCAGACAAGGGGAAAATGACAAGAGACTGAGCTATTAAAAATAACCGAGAATTTGCCTAGAAATAACTCAGAGAGTTCAGCATGTCCTAAAAAGGCCTCCGGGCCTGGAACTCTAGCAGATGGCAGAAGGAAGGAGGAAGGGATGGGTGACGGTAGGGCTTGTGGATGGCTTGAGACATCGGTTGGTTCCTATCTTTCCCAAAGGTTTAAAGAGCACAGCCTTCTCCCAGATGACGGGAATAATGGAAGGAGAAAGATTAAGGCTCCCCCCCCACACCTCCAGCGGGTGTGGAGAAATAAAGTGTTGTCCCTGCCTTCTGCCCCCAGACCAATAGTAAAGGGAGAAGACAGTCCCTGGGGACAGCATTGATCCCGGTAATGGACACTTAAATGTGGCTTATACATTGGCTATGAGGGCGGGGGAATGCCCCTTGGCAGGAGGGGGTGGAAAGCT
Organism: Microtus ochrogaster; assembly: GCF_000317375.1. Lineage (NCBI taxonomy): Eukaryota > Metazoa > Chordata > Mammalia > Rodentia > Cricetidae > Microtus > Microtus ochrogaster. The sequence goes on from NW_004949197.1 coordinate 50,879, forward strand.
TTCTCCTGTTCTTGCCGCTTTTCCTGTGTGGTAAGACCAAGGGTATGGAAACGCAATCAGCTGCAAATGTATCTGTCTACCAGGAGCCCTGAAAAGATGACAACTGTCCTCTTCATCACACTCCTGCTTGTCTTTTCCCACTACTGAGATTTCTGGAGCTGGACATTCCCTGAGGAGGACAAGAAGCAACTTGGCATCTTTACTGGATCTTGCTGCTGCTGCTGCTGCTGCTGCTGCTGCTGCTGCTGCTGCTGCTGCTGCTGCTGCTGCTGCTGTTTCTCGCAGCAGTGGTGACAGCTGCCACCATCCCTTGCTACTACTCGGAGTCTCTGTTTTCCTGCCACTGTTTCTGACCAAACCATCACTGCAGATTGCCAGGCCCCCCTCGGTCTTCCTATAGCCTCCCTGCTGTGTTGAGCCGCATCAGTCCTGGCCTCCCAGGGTCCAGCAGCCCTCACTCCATCTCAAGGGGATGCTCTGGCAGTACCTAGTTGTTCTCTCTCTTCCTCCCACAGCACCCTCATCCTCTCTGCCCTGCCCGTTCCTTTCGCCCTATGCAGCTCGCCGCTCTGAGGAAGAAGAGGAGCAAGGATGCACCCTGAAGGGAAAGGCAGAGGAAAGGGAGTCTCTGGCAAGACCATTGCTCTCCAACTCATCCCCAAGGCAAGATCCTGTGTCTGGGGATCTGGACAAGACCAGGCAAGCTTTCAGGTTAGAGTGTGAGATACCTGTGGGCAGAGCACTATTGAAAGTCTGAGAGACAGGTAGATAGGGAGTTGGGAGAAGGGTAGCCCAAGGCTTGAGCCTGGGGACTCTGGGCTGGTATGGAGACTCACCAGCTCCGGGGTTGGGGTTGTAATTGTCGATGCAGGGCTACCGAGAAGCCGAAGAGGCTGCCAGGTTCGCCTTCCTTGCGCAGGGCGTTCATTACATCCAGATTGAAGGCGACAGTCCGTGGTAAGAGCATACCGGCGAACAAGGAACTAAGAAGGTAACAAATCCCAGGGGGCCGGAGGGAATCGCAGCTCGGAATCCTGCCCATGGAACCAACCCTGCAAGCGCTCCCTGATAGTGCCAAGAAATCGTGCGCGCCTAGAGCCCCCGGTTTTCCCCAGGAGTGTTTCTGGTTTCCGAAATCTATCTGGTCTTTCAAGAGTCTTCCAATCTTCCAATCACCTCGGCACCCCTCTTGAGACCTCCTCTCCGCTGCCCCAGGACCTGCTAACTACAACCACTGCAGTGGGAGCGCCGGCGTGCGCTCCGGCTCCGCCTCCTCTCCAGGATGCCGCCCAGGCCCCGCCCCTGCCCCGCCCCCTGCCTCTGCAGCTGGCGGAGAACCTGCGCACCACCCGGGATGCCCAGAACTTCAGCCCCGGTGGAAACTGGTCTACCACCTGCCGTAACCCCTACCTAGCACCCTGCCGCCCCACCCTTTCACAGTGTACTCCTCCCTTTCCTCACCCTTCCGCCCCCCAAAAAAAGTTGGAGGTTGAGGTCGAGCATGCTGAGAGAAGTGCAGCAGGAGAGAAGGCTGAAGAGAAAAGGGTCATAGAGAACTGGGAGGAGGCTGAAGGACTGGCTACCTGAGGAGACAAACGCGCAGATTCAAAACAAAGGAAGGGAAAGCAGAGGGTCCCTGCGCCTCGATCAGGCGTGCTCCTTTACAGACTCCCCAGACTAGCAAAGCACACCTCTTAGGCTCTAGGAATCAAACCGCTCCCTGTGCCCCAGAGCGTTCTCGGGACCAGAGAGAAGCAAAGGCTCAGAGAGAAAGACACTCACCAGGTGTGGAGACTGGGACGAATGGAAAGAGAGAAAAAAAGAAAAGAAAGGAGCGCGAGAGGAAGGCGAAGAGTTAGCTCAAAGTCGGCAGGGAAGGAAGAAAAAATGAGTAAAATAAGAAATGCAGATTCAACTGTGGAGAGGGAAGAGGGGGTCAAGGGGGATAAAGATGAAAGACAAAGTCATAGAAAGGGAGTGTTCTGCTATCAGATCTCCCCAGGGACTGGGTATTTCCCGCATAACGAGAAGGGATGGCAACCTGGGCAGGGTGGGGCACGTCTATGAACGCCAGCATTCGGCAGGCAGAGGCAGGCAGATCCCTGTCTCTTTGGGGCCAGCTTGGTCTACATGGAGCACTCCAGGCAGAGCTACAGAGTGACACCCTGTCTCAAAATAAAGAGGGGAAATGGAAGGGAGGCTTTGTGGCCCACACCTGTAAGTAACCTCAGCACAGAATAGACCCAAGGAAGCCAGCCTGGTCTACACAGCCAGGGCTGCAAAGTGAGATGGTGTGTCAATAAATAAATCAAAAGGGGGCACAGGGTTTTGGGCTGGTTCAGGCAGGAGTTGGGCATCAGAAAAGAGATCGCCACAAAAGACCCTGTCTCAAAAACAAGAAGAGTTCTTCACAGAGACCCAAAGGCCTACCTAGCTTCCTTTCCCTTCCCCCACTCTGGGATAGACAGAAAGGGAGGGGACTTTTTTCCCATCTCTCTGCTATTTATAACTCTAATCAAGAAATAGTGCCAGGGACTAGATGGGAAATAATTTGGCAAAATGGTAGCCTCACAGCCTCCCACTTCGCCCGCTGGTTTCTCTTTCTTCCCAGGCATTGGTCTTGTGTATGGCACTCTGACGCTTACTTTGAAGGCCTATTTTTACCACCCCACCCCACCCCTTCTTGCGTACGTCACTCTTGAGACCTTTCTCAAGACCACCTCTCGTTTCACTATTGTCTCTGCCCTTCGAATACCTCATATTCTTGCGAACTCTCTTCTTCCCTTTGCTATGTCCTCACATCTCTCTCCTGTGTTCGGGTGATACTTCTTCAGCAGAGAAAAAGGAACTGGCTGGTCTCGAACTCACAGAGATCCGCCTGCCTCTGCCTCCCTAGTGCTGGGATTAAAGGCGTGCGCCACCATCGCCCGGCTTTAGTTTGGGCATTTTCTCTATGCTCTGCAGGGCTGCAGCATCCCTCTAAACAGCTGCTATGGACAGACACATATGCAAGGCTGGCTCTACCAGGGTTCTCCCTTCAGTGTCCCTGGGCATTTCCTCTCCAGCGTGCTGTGTCTCAGAGCCCCGGTCAGCCGAAAAGAGATGCTATGAACACACAGAGGAGCAAAACTGGGATGGAGCCCAGTGCTGATGGCTCCTCCCCACGCCTCTCTCTGACTCAGGTCAAAGCCTCCTTAGAGCCCCAGCTGCCTTCCTTTCTGCACCTGCAGCTTCGCTTGCCTCGGTCTGGTCTGCACTCCCCTGCGCTCCACCAGCTTCCCATAAATCGGAGGCTGAAATCAGATGCCAAGAATCTGCTTCTGACCTCCTCTGCCCAAATATTTGAGAAGTCACCTCACCCGCCACAGGAGGAAGAAGCAGAAAATAAGAGAGATTGGTCACCCAAAATTAGCCTGGCTATAAATAGTGGGGCAAGAGAGGGAAAGAACACACAAGAGTACTGGACCAGCTTAGTAATGAAGACAAATATATTTCCCCAGGGATAATCCTGAGCAGAGTGTTGCAGTGCTGAGCTACACTGTAGGTGAACAGACATAAGGAAACTGGAGAAACCCAGAGAGGGAGGGAAGGTCGACCCTAAACATCCTGCCAGAAAACGTCTTGTCTTTGAGTCAAGAGTTTAGACGCACGCCTTTAGTCCCAACACTTGGGAGGCAGAGGCAGGAGGATCTCTGTGAGTTCGAGGCCAGCCTGGTCTACAAGAGCTAGTTCTAGGACAAGCCCCAAAGCTACAGAGAAACCCTGTCTCAAAAAAAAAAGAGTTTAGAAATTAGTAAAAATAATAAGCAACACTCAAAGCTGGACACGGTACTGCACTCCTTCAATCCAAGCCCTCATAGGCAAGATCTTTAGTGTGAGGTCAACCTAAAATCCAGCCGAGCTCAGGGAAGGGGCCCAGCTCAGTGGAGGAGTCCCTGCCTAGCACACATGATTATGATTCCCAACACCGCGTACACAAAAATACTGCATTATAACATTGATATAACATTCTCAAAATGACAAGATACAGATAAAGATCACATGAGTGTCTGCCGGGGAGGGGGGTGAATCCAAGTATCAAGGGGCAGATCAGGGCAGCTCCTTCACAGTTGTAGGCTATGTACTGTGGTGGAGGCGGAATCTATACGGGGGTAAAATTGCACAGTCCTCGAGCACAAATGAATACATACGTACATGACGAGTTTGGGGTTTTTTAAAGACTTATTTAAAAATTAATAAGGCTTGCGGATTGTTAATGGCATTGTACCGATGTCAGCTTCAGGGTTTTGATGTCATAGTGCAACTGCATGTTCAGGAAACTGAGCAGAAGGTCCTCAGGCCTTTGCACACTACTTTTGCAATTTTCTGTCCGTCTAAAATTCTTTCCAGAAATATTTTAGTTGAGAAATGTCCATACCCAAGAAAGACAGTGGCCTTTTCTCCCGTCCCTTCCTGATTCCCTAAATACCTTCTTCACTTGTATATGGAACCCCTATTTGCCAGCTCCCCAATACATACTTTCCCCAGCTGTTGTCTCTAACGTATAAGCAAGCACTTGCAGAGGATACACTCCACGGTTCACTTCACCCTCCACCCCCTCTGGCAACAAAGGCTTGGAGTGTGTGTCAAGGGTCAGGCTTTCTCTCCCCAAGACACACAGCTTGAGGACTTTCTCACTCACCCCACCCACCTCTCAAGCACTGGAAGCCTTTGCAGGCCTCTGAATTCTGCCTGTAGCCAAAGCTCATGCTGGGAGTGGCTGGGAAAGAAAGAATCTAAATGTGAAGTCCGGAGGGAGATGGCTTGACCACTCTGCTTCTCGAGGACCCAAAAGAAACTCTTGTATGTTGGAAAGAGGACCGAGGGGTCACTTCCCACAGGGAGCCATTTAGACCATCTTAGGGCCCTTTTCTTTGAGCCCTGGCTTTAGACCAACATTTGGAATTTGGCCACACTGCCAAGAGCCCCCTCTCTTGAAGCCCAGCCAAACTTCCTAGTATGTGAAGCCTTCTCCACTCCCTCCATGTCCTCCCTCAGTCATCGCCCAACCCCTAACAACTCAGCAGTTCCCAGCACTAAGGTTTGGCCTGGACGCTCAATTTGGAGTTTGTTCAATAAAGCTAACTCTGAGAGAGACCTCAGAGAAACAAGGAATGAAAATGGGAACGTGAATGAAAATGGGCACGCATTCATTCCAAGGGGAAAGAAGCCGGGTGCAAAATCACACAGAGAAGTGAGCAGAATGTGATTTCAAATTCATTTTTTACTTTGTTTACTTGGGGGATTTGGGGTTTTGTTTGGTTGGTTGTTGTGGGTTTCCATGTGTTTGCTTTGTTTAGCCAGAACTGGTGAACATAGGTTCAGCAAAAGACCCTGCCTCAATAAACTAAGTGAAGAACCATTGAGGAAGGCACTCAGGGTCAACTTCCAGGCTCCATACACACACGCATGTGTGCCTCACACACACTCAGACCCAAGAAATACAAATAAACATACACAAAAGCATGCTACAGAGAGAGGGGAGGGGAGGAAGAGTGGAGGAGGAGGGATGGGGAAAGGGGGAGGGAAGGGGGAGGGGGAATTTTTAATAGAGGAGCCATCCTCTGAAGACTTGAGTCCCACTTTTGCCAAAGTCAGCAAAAGCTAATGAGCTTCAACTACAGCGGAAACCAGAGTCACACAGTAAATAAGGGGAAACCAGACTAAAGATAACCCTGTAGAGATCAGTCGGAGTTCCCAGATATAGGCACCCCGTGTCTGCTTCCCAGCTCTCGGGCAGAGGAGCAGCCAGTATGTGGGAAAGAAGGGCAGAGACTGGTGTCTGTAGCCCTGGCAGTCTCTAGTGTGAAAAATGTCAGGATGTTGTGCCAAGGTAGGTCAGGGGAATACAAGATGACTCTAATCTTTTCTCTGAGTCACTCCTGAAATTCCCAGTACCAACCCCTCTCATTAGCCCACCTTCTGTGTCTCTCTTAATTATGTCTCTCTTTTCTGGTACCCAGCCAACCCTAACCCTTCTCTCTCAAGCCCCAAAGCTTTGGGAGTGAAGCACCAGGCATCTTCCATCTGCCTCTTTTTTGCTTGCTCACTGCTGTTAGAAGCAGGGACCAGAGCGGGAGGGGGAGGAGCCTGGGCCATGCCGCCCTGTGGTGCTCTCACTCTTTCCCATCAACCAGTATATAGAACAGAGCCTCTTCCCAAACGCTCCTCCCCTTCCAGGATTCCCTTTAGTTCACACCCAGCAAGCTCCCCTGAAAAGAGTTTAGGGTCTCCCCTTTCTGAGGTCTCTCCCATGGTTTATGCAATGCAGTCTCAGGCTTTAGAATCAGCCTGAATGTGCATCCTAACTCTGCCTATTTGGATCTCTTAACTGAGCTCTACCTCGGACTCCTCATCTGCGTAATAGAGATGACAGCAATATTACACAGCGCTGTCCTAGGAATCAAATGAACACACAAAGCGCTTGGCCTATTATGAATGCCCAGGAAGTGTTTATAATAGACACAGATACATAGATATTATCCAACATTTTATTTAGCTCTTGTGTGTAGTGCTAGGGATTAAACTCAGAGTCTTAAACACGCTATGCAAGCACTCCACCACTGAGCTACACCCAATCCAGTTCCTACTTAAAAAATTTATTGTGGGTACTTGGAGAGGTGGCTTAGCAGTTAAAACCTCTTGCTACTGTCTTAGTCAGGGTGTCTAGTGCTGTAACCAAACACCATCACCAAAGAGCAAGTTGGGGAGGAAAGGGTTTATTTGGCTTACACTTCAACATTGTTGTTCATCACTGAAAGATTTCAGGACAGGAACTCACACAAGGCAGAATCCCAGAAGCTGATGCAGAGGCCATGGAGAGGAACTACTTACTGGCTTGTTTCCCTCTGGCTTGCTCAGCCCACCTTCTTATAGAACCCAGGACCAGCAGCCCAGGGATGGTACCATCCACCATGGGCTGGGCCTTCTCCCAATGACCACTAATTGAGAAAATGCCTCAAGGAGGCTCCTTCCTCTGATGACTCTAGCTGTGTCAAGTTGACACACAAAACCACCCAGTACACCTCTCTTCCAGAGGACCTGAGTTCAGCTCACACCACCCCAACAGGTGACTTATAACCGCCTTAAATTCTACTTTTTTTAATATTTATTTATTTATTTATTATGTATGCAATATTCTGTCTGTGTGTATGCCTGCAGG
>NW_004949197.1:58601-75650 GCF_000317375.1 Microtus ochrogaster
CCCCACTCATTTTTGATGGTCCTACACCTCCCAGGATATAGGATACCATCTTTCAAATTGTTGAATGAGGGCAAGCAAGCTCTGAATTTCATCCTCAGGACCCATACGTTAAAAGAAAGAACTGAGTCAGTCAGTGGTAACGCGCACTTTTAGTCCCAGCACTCAGGAGGCAGAGGCAGGAGGATCTCTGAGTTTGAAGACAGCCTGGTCTACAGAGTGAGTTCCAGGACAGTCAGAGCTACACAGAGAAACCCTGTCTCAAAAAGACAGAAAGAAAGAAAAGAAAGAGAAGGAAGGAAGGAAGGAAGGAAGGAAGGAAGGAAGGAAGGAAGGAAGGAAGGAAGGAACTTCAAGAATATTCTGATGTGATCTGCACCCATTTGTCCCCCCTCTGCTAGTAAATGCAAGCAATCAACTTCACCTGTGCCATAGGTCAGAAAATGAGTAAATGACAAAGCCGTAGACAGGACATGGGCACGGACTGTTCCCATGTTTCTCAACACTGGATGCATTTTAGAATCACCTGAATCGTACACGTGTGTGTGGGCGTGGGTGGGTGGGTGTGTGTCCTGGGATCTGCCCTTCAGAGAAGGGTAATAAATCTAAAAATTTGGGGTCAAGAGTTGGGTTTGGTTTGGGTTTTTGTTTTGTTTTTCGAAACAGGGTTTCTCTGTGTAGCTCTAGCTCTCCTGAAACTCACTCTGTAGACCAGGCTGGCCTCCAACTCACAGAGATCTGCCTGCCTCTGGCCCCAGAGTGCTGGGATTAGAGGCATGTGCATACACTGCTGGAATTTTTTTTGTTTGGCTTGGTTGTTTTTTTTTTTAATTGGGAGTATTGCTATGGGTATTGCTATGCAGCCCATCAAGCTGATCTAGAATTCTCCGTTCTTCCACCTCAGCCTCCTGACAGGTTTACATCTACTAAATATTAATCTAATCACCTTATTTCAGTAATAATAAAACATTATTGAGTGGGTAAGCAAATTGACCAAATTTTTCCCAGCATGTCTTCACTTTTTTTTTTCTTTTTTTTAGTTGGTTGGTTTGCTTGCTTGCTCTTCTTTGAGACAGGATCTCTCTATGTAATCCTGACGGCCCTGGAGTTTGCTATATATGTAGACCAGGCTGTCTTTGAATCTACAGAGATCCCCCAGCTTCTGCCTTGGGAGTGCTAGAATCAAAGCCTCCTGCCACCTCAATGAGGTATGCCTGTACACTACTTGTTTTGGGGGGGTTGTTTTTGTTTTTGGAGACAGTATTTCTCTGTAGCTTTGGAGCCTGTCCTAGAACTGGCTCTTGCAGACCAGGCTGGCCTCGAACTCACAGAGATCTGCCTGCGTCTGCCTCCCAAGTGCTGGGATTAAAGGCATGCGCCACGACCACTCGGCATGTCTGCACACTTGTAATGCACCCCACAGCCCCAGTTGCTTGCGGTTCTGAATCAGAAGGTTCCTGAATTCCAGGCCATCCTGAAAAGCACAGGGAGACAACACAGACAGAAAGACAGACAGGTAAGCAGGCAAGCAGAGAGGCAGAGCAAGGGACAGAGACAGACTGTAACAACAGCAATAAATTGATGATGTTTATAATTTTTCTTGCTGGAATTAATCCTGGAAGCATTCCTCCTTCGTCAGAGAGGCCCTGTATAATTTACCTTGCACTTTGGCTGCAGCACTTAAGACTTCTGCCACGGCTAAAATGGGTTCGCATTCCCTGACCACAAAAGGACAGGGATGGACTTGCACGCTCACCACTCACAGCCCGCAGCCTTAGCAAAGCTCCATAGAAGGCCGCTAGAGGTGCCTTAAAATGCTTCACTACCGTGATCACCCAGGGCTGAGGGAACCTTGGGTGGAGTGGCGGGATGGAGGGCTGGGAAGGAAGAGAACGCGTCCTCTTCTAGGGAGGGGCCCTGGGAATGCACTGAGAACCGGCCAGCGCTGCCAGGAAGGAAGGTGAGGGAAGGAAAAGAATTTCAATGAGTTTGGAGAGCTTCTGCTACCCCAATAACAGAACTGGGACGGACAGCATGAGGCCTCCAACCCTCTCGGGGCCTGACGGCCAGGGCACGTGAAAACCGACGCTTCAGATTGACCAAACGGGAAAGCGCTTCCAACTCTGAAAAATGAGCCCCATTAAAGATCAGCTCACCCACCAGCCAACCCTCCACTTCCCTCCTTTAGGGACACACTACCAATTACCCAACGCCAAACGCGGAGGGCGGCTCCGACGTCACGTGACGCCACGGCCACGTGACCCCGCCCTGGCGAGCCGAGGCGCGACCCAGCTCCCGCAGCCCGAGGGAGGGGCCCGTTGTGCCCAAACCCAGCCAGATACGACCATGCTGTCCCGCCTGCTCAAAGAACATCAAGCCAAACAGAATGAACGCAAGGAGCTGCAGGGTGAGCGCAGTCCCTTCGGCCCTCCCGGCCGCGGCCTGGCTTCTGCCGGAAGCCTGGGGTCCGGGCAACCTCCCAAATTAAGGGGAGGGCGCCGGCTAGCGGGCGACCCGAGTGCAGGGCAGGGAACTGGGGCACTTCTGCAAATTCCGTTCCCTTGCCAACCCGCTCGGGTCTCTTCGGCAACTCCCCGATCCCGCCGAGGCTATGTCTGAGCCCCGCCCCTGGCTCTTGACACGCGATGCCCATTGGCCCAGGCAGCCTCTCACCGGAAGTGGGAGGGAGTTGGGGGCCGCCCAGTGGGTTCCAGCCGGTCTGCCACCGCAGCTAAGGCTGTGAAGCGCGGATCGTAAGGCCCAGACTGGGAATCCTGGAGTTGCCAATCCATTGCCCTGGGCGTGCTTGAGGGAGAGTCCTTTCCCCTCGCAGGGTGCCAGTTTCCTCACCTCCAAAATAAAGGGGTTTGGTTTTATGTTTGTGAGGTTCTTTTTTAAAGGTCTGACGTTAGTTGACCAGAATAGTAAGTTTCCAGAATAGTAAGAAGTGCGTAGGGAACCCCTTGGCACCACCTCTTAAATACGAAGTCTGCTCCAATCCCTTTCCCCTTCCCCAGAGAAGAGGAGGCGAGAGGCCATCACTGCCGCGACCTGCCTGACTGAAGCTTTGGTGGATCACCTCAATGTGGGGTATGAACTTCGTCCCTCAGCTCGCTTCCTCCATCCCCCCTGGTTAGACAAAGTCTGGGCCATTCTCCTAAAGGATCCAGGTGCTCCAGTTACTCCCCTGACCTCCCTCCCTCCCGCTAATGTAACTTCACGGAGACCTGAGTCAGCTTTGACCCCTAAGCAGCTGCAGTGGTCAGGAAAGTTGCCAGAATTCCCCCTCCCCATACCAACCTCCCTGGCACAGCTTGATGCCACCTGGCGAACTCAAGATTCACCCTTTTAAATCCAGCTGTCACTTGGGTGGGAGGGAAGGACAACCTGTCTCACCGCATCCCGCTTTTCCTTCCTCCCTCCTACTCTCTGGCAAGCCTGGGAAACAACTGGCAGGAACAAGAGGGCCCAGCTGGTAGAACTGAGGAAGAGCCTATGCCAAGAGCTGTGACAAAACCAGGCTGTCTCTTCCCTTCCTTCTGGGTCTCCAGGGACTCTGCCCCCAGCCTCTACGAGTGAGGAGGCCAAAGACTTGAAAAGACTTCCTGGAGCTGCGTGACTCAGAGGCAGAGATGGTGCCTTGATAGTCGGCCTAGGGGAAGAAAGGAGGCTCACACTATGCCTTCCACTCAGGGCAGCAGAACAGCTCGGTTGTAAATCCAGAGACTGAGTCACCCAAGGGAGACGTGCAGGGCTTGGGGTCATCTCCATTACTCATCTGAGAGAGTAGGTGGAAAATGGCTGTGGTTGGAGCCTCTGGTCTCCTTGGTCTCCAGACAGCTGTCCTCTCTCAATGCTCCCCCATTGGCACCTTTGCTACCATTTGTGAGGCTGTTAGATGCCACCCTGCATTCAAGCTTCGAGGGCAGCTAAGCCAAATCCAGATTAGAAAGGGTTTTGTGTTGCTACCCACAGCTCCTGTTCTCCAGAAAACGAAACAAAGGCTTGGTCTGTCTCAGCCCTTGTCAGGTGCCCTGACCGCTTTCCCGGACCCCCACACACACATTCCAGTGGGTGGCGGCACCGGATGTGGAGTCTCGTTTCTGACCTAGAGCACTGGGATCGGGAATGGAAAGGTCAGCTGCTAGTAAGAGAGAAAACGGCAGTTACATAAAAAAAAAAAAGCAAAAAAAATCAGAGCACCAACCCCTTGGTAGTCATGGCAACCACAGCCAGAACCTTGATTGACCAAAAAAGAAGTGTTGCCCGGAGCGTAAGGACAGGAGTATGTCGTGTGTGTGTGTGTGTGTGTGAAAGGAGTATGGGAGGGAGAGTTAGGTGTGACGGCAAGTGCCCATACACCTGTAATCCCAGCACTTGGACAGTAGAGGCAGGAGGATTGGGTCAAGGCCAGCTTCATCCCTATAGCAAATTTGAGGTCCTCCTGGGCCACATAAGGCCCCCTCTCAAAGGCAGTGGGTGTGAGAAGGCCAAGAAAATCTCTTGGGATAGGCTTATTTGACCCAGGGTTCCTAAGGAGGGGGCTTACTCTCCCATCTCATCCCAGATTCAGGGAGGGGCCTGGTTTCTTTCCCAGCTTCTCGCTGAGAACACGGGCCTTCAAATCACTGCCAGATGTGTCCCTGCTGCTAAATTTTCCCACGCCTCCTTTTCCCTTCCAGCTTCTTCCCCTGGGATATCCCCCAGGTTAACCCTCCCTGCCCCATCTCAGCTACAGAAACTCCTTGAGAGGATAAGGAACGGTATGTTTCTCCCAGCTCCCAGATTGGCTTTCTTGGGAACCCTAGAGTTGTAAGGAGCCTGCTTCCTTAGGGTCATACCCAGAAAAGGCCAGAATCCCAAGGCTTCCCCAGCCCTACCTCCTGGCTGATCCTCCCAGCACAGTCATAGGCCCTGAAGACCAACCCCTATGAACCGAATGAGCTGACATCCTCCTCCTCCAATCCTTAGTGTGGCCCAGGCATACATGAACCAGAGAAAGCTGGACCATGAGGTGAAGACCCTACAGGTCCAGGCCGCCCAGTTTGCCAAGCAGACAGGCCAGTGGATTGGAATGGTGGAGAACTTCAACCAGGCACTTAAGGTGGGCCACACTCAACACTTCGCTGCCTTTACTTGAGCCCCCATTGGCTAGCTTCAGTCTCATAACTGTCTCAGACCTAGAGTTAGTGAGGAAGTGGGGGTGGTCCCAGGTATTCCTTCTGGTGTCAGAAAAGTCAGAAAGAAAGAAGGCAGGATTTGGGTTTTTCTTTTTTTTTCTTTTTTGGTTTTTTTCGAGACAGGGTTTTTCTGTGGTTTTGGAGCCTGTCCTGGAACTAGCTCTTGTAGACCAGGCTGGTCTCGAACTCACAGAGATCCGCCTGCCTCTGCCTCCCGAGTGCTGGGATTAAAGGCGTGCGCCACCACCGCCCGGCTGAAGGCAGGATTTGGGGATGTGACTCAGTGACATGTTGTTTAGGGCCCTGGGCTCCACAGAAAACCCTCAGAATGGTACATAGTCCAGTCGTACCAGGTGCTCTGGAGCCTGAGGCAGGAGGATAGCTTGAGCCAAGAGTGGAAGCCAACCTGAGTAATGTTGCAGTAATCCACCTCAAAGAAAGGCAGACAGACAGACAGACAGACAGACAGACAGACAGACAGACAGAAAAGCAGCTGGTGTATCTGAGTGAGCGACCTCAGCCTGGGAGGCATAATCTATCCACCCTGATTCCTAGCCTCCAATCTCCTCTCCCCTTCCCAGGAAATTGGGGATGTGGAGAACTGGGCTCGGAGCATCGAGCTGGACATGCGCACCATTGCCACCGCACTGGAATACGTCTACAAAGGGCAGCTGCAGTCTGCGCCATCCTAGCCTCTCGCCTCTCCCCAAACCCTCTTCTTACCCTCCCGAACAGGAGGGAGACTGGTAGGCCACAAATAAAACACAAGGTTCCATTCTGTGTGGTGTTTGACGGAGTCACTACTCCTGCATGGTCGTGGGGTTTCCAGGTCGTTTTCCTATGGACCAGTGCCTTTTGTGGAGGGTGACAATATTCCTCTCACTGCACCTACTCTTCCTTGAGCCTGGTGCAGGTGCCTTTTGGCTGAGCCGGAAGTTTCCTCATGCCTGCCCAGAGGAGACCTCTGCTCGAAACTTTCTACTTCCAGACTGGAGTTTCCTGCAGGGAATTAAGGCAGGGAGCAGACCTAGTCCTCGGCTCTGGCTCTCCACCCCACCACATGCTCACATGCTCTTCCAGGCTGCCGCTAAGCAGTGTCATGAGTCTGGGCCAGATGGGAGATTAATTCCTGGGGGCACTTTAGGGCTGAGAAGGAAAAAAAAAATAACAGGTCTAAGGCCACCCACCCACAGAGAGGGGCAACTACCATCCTTGGTAGTTCCTACCTCCTAGGAGACAGTAGCATAGCCGGTCCAGAGGTCAGGCTGAGAAAGACAGCCTAAGGGGGGCCTGGGCAGAGCTGCCCTCTGCCAAAACCTAGCTTCAGCCTCTTAGCTCCTCCTCCTCATCGCTGCCCTCACCACCCCCCAAACACGGAGAGACTTAACACCCCTGCTCCGCAGCAAGAGTCCATCCCTCCAGACTTTGGCCTTAGCTGTAGCGAGTGTGGGAACTGGGAAGGCTGGGAGCAAAGTCTGGACGAAAAAGCTTCACACGTTGCCTGCCTGCCTGCCTGCTTTGCCCAGAGGTGAGTGGAGCCGTGGGAATGGGCCGGGTGCTCTGAAAAGACTTGCTAGGGACGGCATGTGTTGGTCGTTCAGGCTTCCAGCTTCACACGCTGTCCTCACACAGCAGCCCTCCCACGATGCTGAGATGGCCCTGGTGGGTATCGCAGCGCAGTTTGCTAAATGAGAAAACAGGTTCCAAGACAGTGAAGGCGTCCAGCTTCACTTTGAGGCCACCAGGGCTGAAATGCAGGGCTCTCGACTCCAGAAGTAAGGCAAGGATGCACCCAGAGGGTCTTGGTGTTCCTGGATTAGTGGAAGGTACAGTGGTACCCCAGGTCCCTCTGCTCCCACACAACACGTTTGTACACAGGGCCAGCTCAGGTTGATTTCATTAGCTACAAACGTCAGCTTGTTTGCTAGTGTGTGGCCACATCTGTTTGGCACAATAAGCCATAACCTGCCAATCATCTGCCAAGCAGATGGTTTCTTGGTTGGTCTGCTCAGACCAGACATTTCCAGCATAGTAGACGGTAGGGGCCAGGGCTGAAGGGGCAGTGGGAATGACAAGCTTTCCCACCCAGTCTAGGCTGCCATCTGCAGGGCACAGCATCTAACCATGTGGCTGCCTCTGCTCCTGAGTGCCTTGCTGTGGGCAGTGCTGTGGTTGCTCAGAGACCGGCAGAGACTGCCTGCCAGCGATGCTTTCATCTTCATCACTGGCTGTGACTCAGGCTTTGGGCGCCTTCTGGCACTGCAACTTGACCAGAAAGGCTTCCAAGTCCTGGCCAGCTGCCTGACCCCCTCTGGGGCAGAAGACCTACAGCAGATGGCCTCCTCCCGCCTCCACACAACACTGCTGGACGTCACCGATCCCCAGAACGTCCAGCAGGTTGCCAAGTGGGTAAAGACACACGTCGGAGAAACTGGTGAGTAGTGGAGCCTCCCGGGAACCTGGTCTCTACAGTAATCCCAGGAGTCACTGGGGCTGTGGGGAGGAATGGGGTTCAAATCCTCCCAGGAAGGAAACCTTCCCAGAATCCCAGCCTGTGTCTGTCATTTCCCCACAGGGCTTTTTGGTCTGGTGAATAATGCTGGCGTGGCTGGTATCATCGGGCCTACACCATGGCTGACAAGGGATGACTTCCAGCGTGTGCTGAATGTGAACACACTGGGTCCCATCGGGGTCACCCTTGCCCTGCTGCCTCTGCTACAGCAGGCCCGGGGCCGGGTGGTCAACATCACCAGCGTCCTGGGTCGTCTAGCAGCCAATGGCGGGGGCTACTGTGTTTCCAAGTTTGGCCTGGAGGCCTTCTCGGACAGCCTGAGGTGAGGGTGCAGAGCTCCAGCCCAGCCTGGAGAGGGACAGGGATCTTACTAACAGGTACATTGGATGCTGGGCCAGGCCAGAACAGGAAGAGGAGACAGGGTTATAGAAAGCAGAAACCCCAGGCTTTATCACCTACAGGCTATGTCCTTAAATAGCTTACACTTGTGTGTGTTATTTGAGACAAGTCTCACTGAGCCATCCTGACTGAGCTGGGACTCACAGAAATCAGCCTGCCTCTGCCCCTCTGCCTCCTAGTGCTGAGCTTAATGGTGTGTGAGCACACCACACCAAGCAGGGACTTTTGGTTTCTTTTCTTTTTTTTCCCTGCAGTTTTTCGAGACAGGGTTTGTCTGTACAGCCCTGGTTGTCCTGGAATTCGCTTTGTAGACCAGGCTGGCCCCAAACTCACCAAGATCTGCCTGCCTCTGCCTCCCAAGTCTGGAATTAAAGGCGTGCGCCACCACTGCCCGACCTACTTGTGTTTTGAGACAGGGTTGCACTCTGTAGTCCAGGCTGGCCCCAAATTCTTAGCAATCCTCCTACTCAGCCTCTTGAGCACTGGCATTACAGATGTGAGCCGCCACACACCTAACGAGGTTATTTCTTTATGTTTGGTTTTTTTTCTTCCAAATCTGTTAAGTCAGAGTGAGACTTGCCTCGTGGGGGTTCAGAGCAAAGTGGGGTAAGTACTAGAACCCATCAGTGCCTTAGATGTTGGGGAAACCTTTTGTCATTTTATTTTTAAATGGCATTTACTTACATATATATACGTATATATATTCACACACAGAAAACAGACACACATACATATTTGTTGTGTGTACACATGAATGTACAGGTGCCGTGACTTGCATTTCAAAGTAAACCCATGGGAATCTGTTCTCTCTGAGGTGGCGAGGCAGGAGCCCTTCCTCCTTGATGAGTCATCCCACCAGCCCTCACATCACTATTTTTGTTGTTTGTTTGTTTTGTTTTTTTTGAGACCGGGTTTCTTTGTGTACCTCTGGAGCCTGTCCTGGAACTCGCTCTGCAGACCAGGCTGGCCTCAAACTCACAGATATCCTCCTGCCTCTGCCTCCCGGGGGGTGCTAGGATTAAAGGTGCCACCGTCACCTGGCTCCTCATATCACTATTAACAGAAAAACTAGGATTTTTTCTTTCCATCCTCTCTCCCATTCTGTATGAATAGCTATTACTGTGGGCTACAGTAGGAGTGTTGAGACACGCCCCTAGGCCAGGTCTGCCCTTCAGTTTTGAGACAGGGTCTACTATAGAACACGAGGTCCTTTTTTTTTTAATGTGTATTGGTGTTTGGCCTGCATGTATGTCTTATATGAAGGTGTCAGATCTCCTGGAACTGGAGTTACAGACAGTGGTGAGCTGCCATGTGGGTGCTGAGACTTGAACCTGGGTCCTCTGGAAGAGCAGCTAATGCTCTTAACCGCTGAGCCAGTTCTCCGGTCCTTTTTCCTTTTATTCTTATGCAAGTGCTGGGCTCACAGACAGCCTTCACTTCGGGCATCCCATAACATCTGAACAACAATGTTCAAAGTTGGTGGGACCGTAGGAGTGAAGATGACCACAGGAGCAGGAGAGTCTGAGTCAGGAAGGCTGCCTTCATCACCATTCCCGACAGATACTTTCATTGCTCTATCCCCTGGCCTGTTCTTCCAGTCAGCATCACTTGAGTCTCAGCCCAGGCCAGAACAGGGGGCAGGATGCACCCCTACCTAAACTATCAAGTCACCTGCCAGCTAATACCAGTCTAGAGTCCTCACACCCAGTACTCAGGACTCAATCTTACAAGGCTCTAGATCAAGAACTGACAGCCTGCAGTTATCAACCACATGGGCTCAGCTGCCTTCAGGCTAATAATGGTTTTATATATTTAAATAGTTACATTATGAATGGTTATATAAGTACATTAATTTTGCCAGATATTGTGGCATATACCTTTTAATCCCAGCACTCAGGGCAGAGGCAAGAGTATCCCTGAGTTTGAGACCAACCTGGTCTACATAATGAGTTCCGGTCCAGCCAGGGCTACATGGTAAAACCCTGTAGCAAAATAAATAAAAACACTAATTTTGTCTGGCCTGTAGTATGTCAAAATTTACTATCAAGAAAAAGTAAGGAAGCCGGGCAGTGGTGGCGCACTCCTTTAATCCCAGCACTCGGGAGGCAGAGGCAGGCGGATCTCTGTGAGTTCGAGACCAGCCTGGTCTACAAGAGCTAGTTCCAGGACAGGCTCCAAAACCACAGAGAAACCCTGTCTCGAAAAACAAAACAAAACAAAACAAAAAAAAGAAAAAGTAAGGAGCTGGGCGGTGGTGGCGCACGCCTTTAATCCCAGCACTCGGGAGGCAGAGGCAGGCGGATCTCTGTGAGTTCGAGACCAGCCTGGTCTACAAGAGCTAGTTCCAGGACAGGCTCCAAAACCACAGAGAAACCCTGTCTCGAAAAACTAAAAAGAAAAAAAAAGAAAAGAAAAAGTAAGGGATGGAGTGGGGAGAGGCTCCCCAGTTATGATCGCTAGGTGATCATGAGGACCCATACCCACGTAACATGATGCCCTCTCCTGACCTTCATGCATATGTACATATATACTCACGCATGTGCACACACGCACACATTTACGTGAATCTTTTTGAAGACAGGAACAGAAGGATCCTGAATTCAGAGTTAATCTGGACTACATTAGCAGCCTGAGGCTTTAGGCTTGATCCCAAGCACCTACCACCACCAAAGAAAAAGGAAAATACATCTTGCTAACCATTAATCTAGTTAACAGGAGAAAATACATAATAGAGGTGTGCTTCGTGAGACCCACCCATAATTCCAAGACTAGGGAAGCTGAGGCAGGGGACTGAGGCCAGCCTGGGCCACAAAACAATCCCTCCCTCACACACACACACACACACACACACACACACACACAGTGATACAGGCCTGTAATCCTAGCATTTTCCAGGCCAACTTCTACTATGTAGCAAATTCAAGCGACATGAAAACATATCTCAAAAAAATTTTTTTTTTCTTTCAAGCCAGCAAAATGGCTGAGCGCTTCCTTACAAGCCGGACATCCTGAGTGTGGTGGACATCCATGGTAGAAGAAACCAAGCTGTCCTGTGACATCCAGACATGGACAGTGGCATACACACATACACAAGAAGATTAGCCCAGACTACACAGTGAGACCATGTCTCATAAAATAAATTTTAAAAAATGAGAGAGAAATATGCAGCCTACATAACGGCTCACACCTGTAATCCCAATCCATGGAAGGCAGAGACAGAAGTTACCAGTTCAATGCTAGCCTGGGCTACTTGAGACTCTGTCTCAAAACACAAAAACAAGGGGTCAGGGAGATGACTCGGAGGATAAGAGGGATTAAAATCTGCTCTTGCAGAGGACCAGACTGGTCCCCAGCACCAACATGGTGGGTGGTTCACAGCAGCCTGTAACTCCCCCAGCACCCACAAGGTGGCTCACGACAGCCTGTAACTCCAGCTGCAAGGGACCTGACACCTTCTGACCAGTGAAGGCTCCTGCATACCCATGAACTCATGCAATGCACATAAATATTCAATAAGCTTTAGAAAGAGACTATAAGGAAAAAGTGAAAGATACCAGCCCTGGGCTGGATATTGAGGAGCAGTTTCTGGTCCACCATACACAGGCCCGAGGTTTATCCTCAGTGCCAGGGAGAAAAACAAGAAGCTCCCCATCCCAGGCCCACCAGCAACAGCCTTTCCCGTCAGGATGCACGTCCCTACACTGTCACACCTCAGACCCCTCACTCGTGGAACCCCTCTGCCCACCCTCCAGGCGGGACGTGGCTCCATTTGGAGTACAAGTCTCCATTGTGGAACCTGGCTTCTTCCGAACCCCTGTGACCAGCCTGGAGAGTCTGGAAAACACGCTGAAGGCTTGCTGGGCCCGGCTACCACCAGCGACACAGGCTCACTACGGGGAAACCTTCCTCACTTCTTGTGAGTAGCTGGGCCCATATTGAATGCACGATGGGAAAAAGAGGGCCAGGAAGGTCAGGCCTCTTAGGGAGGAAAATGACAGGCAGAGGGAGGTAGTGTCGCTTCCCAAACTGGGCAGCCAGCCCAGGTGATGTATAAGACAGCCTAAGAGGGATGGCGGGGAGGGAGGGGGAGGGAAGGAGCACAAGCGCACTAACTACGGGCATCTTCCAAGATACAGATCTCCAAGTGCAGCGTCGCGTCATGAACCTGATCTGTGACCCAGACCTGGTGAAGGTGACCAGCTGCCTGGAGCATGCCCTGACTGCTCGTCACCCCCGAACCCGCTACAGCCCGGGCTGGGATGCCAAGCTGCTCTGGCTGCCCGCCTCCTACCTTCCGGCCAGCCTGGTGGACGCTGTGCTCACCCGGGTCCTTCCCCGGCCTGCCCAGTCAATCTCCTGATTCCAACTTTCCAGCAAAGGGCTGACTGTGAAGGGCAAAACATGTCAGGAGCCATTTTCCCAAAAAGTATAGTAGGGACCATTGTCCTGGGGATGTTTGCGGAGAGCCCCACACCCCAACTGTATTGAGAACCGTTTGTTGGCCACCCCACACCCAACTATCTTGAGAGCTATCTGTTAGCGGAACCCGCCCCACATTACAATTATCTAGAGAACTGTCTGTGGTTGGAATCACAAAACGAACGATTCCGCTTGCATAGAGAACACTAGGTGTGTCAACTCGTGACCAAGTGTCATTGGCAACCAGATTCTTCCGGGATGCCTCATGTCAAATGAAAAAATCTATCAGACGGCACCTGGTATGGTCCAGATCCTGTACTGGTGTGGGGAAGAGGGGCTGTTTGTGTTTTCCCGCAGGATGCTGATAATCCAATATGGGTACCTAGCAGCTGGTGCATGCTGTGGATTTTCCTGTCCAAAAGCCTAAAGACAGGACTAAGCCAAGAGATCAAGGAGATCCTGGCTTGTCAACTGAAGAGTTGCGGGATTCCTGGGGAGCTGGCTGCAGTGGTCCGAGTGCCAAGGATTGTTCCTCTACCCATGTACCCATCCCATAATATTGGCAGTCATAGCTGTTGCTGCCACAGCAGCTAGAGCTGCTGGATTTTTCATTAGTCAGTCAGTTGCTTCCTGTTAGCACAAAGGGTACCTTCTCAGGACAGGTTGCAAATGCCTTGGCCATTCTAATTGAGCTAAATGTGACCTTTGCTGCCCCGGCAAGGTCCCTTCCTGCCCTTGCCATGCCCCTGCCCCCATCCCAAGCCAAATTCCTCATTCAAGGGCTATATAAGCCACAACCATTTCACTAATAAAGTGACGCTTTGACAAGAGAATTTTGCTTGGCCTCGTTCCTCTTTCCCGCCCATGTCTTTTTCAGATAGTGCCTCTTTGGGACCCGGTTTACAAAAACATGTATTTCTGTCTCCACTCTGGTGCTACCTGGTTCCTGGCACAAAGTTGGCTCTCAATAAATATGTATTGTTTTAAAAGAAAAAGTAGGTGGACAGAAGTGAAGGTACTCGTGGGAGCCTGGCAAGATTTAGTGTCTAAAATCCCTAAACTGCCTAGAGCGGGTACTCTTTCTGCCTGCAAAACTTCTGTTGTCCACTGGGGGGTGTAAGGAACTACCTTCCAGTTGAGAGGCTGCACTTGGAGAGATGACCACAAGAGGGCACTTTTGTCAGATTTTTCTGCGTGGAGTAGTGAGCATTCATTTGTCAGATTTTTCTACGTGGAGTAGTGAGCATTCATTTGTCAGATTGTTCTGCGTGGAGCAGTGAGCATTCATTTGCACCTGGCAGGGCATTATCTCATGTTTGCCGGACGGAAGGGCAGGTGATGAAAATGCTCAGAGCCGGATTGGGTGGCTTCCATGGAAGAAGGAAATACTTAAATTCTCCCATTATCTTATGCAACAATCAAGACACTGGCTGCATAGGTCTCAAGCAACTTAACCATTCGAAAAAGGAGCCAGGCCTCCTCAAGAACTGAGAAGGAGGAGTCTGCTGGCCCTCAAAGCATCAGAAGGCCAAGAGTTGTCCAAAATAGACATGGGCCAGGCTTTACCATGTAGGCCCTATGTGGAAAAATCCCTTGGTCTTATGCAGGATATGGCCTCGTAAATGCTCTAGGAACAATGAAGACCAGCAGACAACACAAAACAGGGCTCAGAGAGGGGACACTGGCACCTCCTCCTCTGGTCCCCACTTCTCCCACGGCCAAACCAGCCAACACTAACAAAAGACTCCTTTCCCAAAACCCCCTAAAAAAGCCTGCCTATTCCCTGGGCAGGGACTGGGAGAAGGAAAAGGAAGGGGCCATCCTTCATTCTAAGATAAACTGAGAACATCTCCTTTTCAGGTCTGAAAAAATAATCCGTTTAATTGAAAAACCTGGAGAATCCACTCCCTTAGATGAAAAGACAGAAGAGATCAGAACCCCCCTACATTACTTCATAGCCACTTCGGATACTTTTCACCAGACAGCAGGAGAAGATGATTCCCAGGACCTAAAAGGAAAGATGGAGATGATGGAGATGAGGTTTGGGTAGCTTCCCCAAACCCATCCAAGGGCCACTCTGCCCAGGCTCCCCAGATGCCCTGCACGTGTTCCTCACCTCCACAAAAGCAATACCCAGGGCTGCCGCAGCCACCAGCAATATATTCTTCCTCAGGTCAGCCCCCATGCTCTGGACGCAGCCCTGAGGGAAAAGCAAGCTTGAATACCAAGAGAAAGAGACGTCCTACCTCCCTCCTATTCCATCTCCCAGCCCTCTCCTCCCCGGAGCTCAGCCCCAGCCCTGATCCCGTTAGCCTCTCTCCTGCCTCCTGAAACATTTCCCACGTTTCCCGGTCTAATGTCTTCTCCCTACCTGAGTATGGATCGTGGGTAACTTGAAGTCAGTCCCACAGCCCACAGTGACGTTGACGCAGCAGGAATCGGGGACTCGGTCCTTGGCCATCCCAGGGACAGTCTCCCAGTCTGTGTAGTTATTAGCCCCACAGCAGTTAAACTAGGAGAGTGAGGAAGGGCGGGAGGAAAGCTGCTCGATCAAGCCAGAGATGAGAACCTTCCATCCCCACTGTCCCTCTCCCCGGCCTTCCCACTCACTCGCTGCTGCCACCCGTCCAGAACCGAGGCTGTTCTGTTGTCTTTCAGGTAATTCTGCATCTGCCTCTGGAAGCTCTTACTGAACTCTGACTCCACCTACGAGTAGGAAAGCATGTTGGCGAGAGAATTCAGGCCCTAGAGTCCCAGGGTGACCAGAGCCAGGGCTCCCCTGTTCCCTGCTTACCTTGTCTCTGAACACGTAGCCAGCAATGGCCACAGCCACCTCCACAAGCACGATGAGAGACAGGAAGACAGCGAACTGCAGAAGCACAGAGCAGGCGTCAGGTTTGACGTCCGGATCTAAGAGGCTTGTTCTGACCCAGTCAATTCCTGGTGCTCCTCACCCACCCACCTCACCACAAAAATGCCCTCCGGCCGTCACAGGAGTCACGCTGTCCCCCCCGTCACTCACTGTAATCATAAGACAGGAGTTCTCTTTGCAGGCCCCACAGCAGCCCACAAAGGCCACCAGGAAGAGGAAGGCGCCCACTGCAATGATGACCACAGGCAACAGGGAGGCTGGCGTGGTCTCCTGGCTGATGGTCTGATTCAAGAAAACCTGAGCGGCTACACCAACAGCAATCAATCCCACGGCACAGGCCTGGGGGGAAAAGGTGGGTTTGGTCAGATCCTCACCCTCACACCTGATCTCCACCCAGAAAACAGATTCTTGTTTGTTTGTTTCTGGGTTTTTTGGGTTTTTTTTTTTTAGTTTTTTTTTTTTTTTTTAGAAATAGGGTTTCTTTGTGTAACTGCTCTGTTACATCCTGGAACTCGCTCTGTAGACCAGGTTGGCCTCGAAATCACAGAGATCCACCTGCCTCTGCGTCCCCAGTGCTGGGATTAAAGGCGTGTGCCACCACCACCTGTCCCAGAAAGCAGACTGTTAACACCTCCAGGGAGCCCTGACTGTAAAGAAGGCAGTCTGCCCATCTGTGCCCCACAGGGAAGGCTGGGAAGTTGTTCAAGACACTCGGGGAGGGGGGGGTCAGGTGTCACGCCTTCCCGTAAATGGCTCTTCACAGGGAGGACTCTCAGGTAGACTCTCTCCAGAACGACCCCCTCACTCCAGTGACTAAGGTCCTAGGGCCAGTTAGGCCAGGGAGAAAGAGGGGGGGTGAGTGGCCCCACTCTGAACAAACACTAGCTTCTCAAGCCAGGAGCTAAAGAAAGTGGGCTGAGCCTTTCCTTCCCCCCACCTCCATGAGAGGGCAGAGAAGAGAGGTGAATACACTGGGTGGGGATTGGGGTAGCCCCGTGGCGATACCATCAGACCGTTGGCAGGTTGCCCCACTACCCCATATCACAAATGGTTGGGTCACCAGACAGGAAGGGCCAGGAGGGGGTTGAGCGGGGGTGCTGCCCATCTAGGGTGGTCATTCTCTGTCCAAACTCTCCTCCGAGGTCCCGGAAAGCCAGCGGGAAAGGGGTGCGTTCTGCCCTGGGCCATTTCTTCGGGCTTTCCTTCCACATCTGGCCTCCAGCTGCCTCCATTCCTGGGTCCCTCACCCCTCATGGCTCCGGCTCCAAGACTCCCAGCACCCCGTCCCTCTGCCCCCACTACTCACGCAGAAGGCCAGCAGAAGAACGTAGAGCAAGAACTTGACACACTTCATTCCTCCTTCCACCGCCATGGCTGCTGGGTCTGGAGCCGCGGAAAACACAGGGATCGGATCAGGCCGAGTGGGCACCGGCTAGGCAGCTCCCCGCCGGCCCTCGCAGCCTTCCCTGAGCGGCCCCCACCGCGGCCCTTCCCACCCGGAAACCCGCGCTCAGATCCACGTCTCCCTGTCCCCTCCGCGCGGCGGCCGCACAGGGGCGGGGGGGAGCGCAGCGAGCGGGACCTCGGGATCCCAGGACGCACGGAGGGCGAGGCCCGGCACCGTGCAGACCTCGACCCCACCGCCGCACCGCAGCCGGTCCTTCCTGCGC
>NW_004949197.1:76040-77033 GCF_000317375.1 Microtus ochrogaster
CTCCAGCCAGCCCCCTCCCCCGCGGGGTGGCCGCCAGCCTCCCTCGTGACGCGGGAACAGCTGCGGCCTGAGTCACCGGGGCTGGCGGGCGAGGGGGAGGCGAGCCCCCCGCCCGGGCAAGGCCACGTGGCCCCTACCGGGAAAGCCCGAACCGGGCGCCGGACCCCAGGCTTCCCGGGGCCCCCAGAGGACGGAGGGCCGCCCAGAGTTGCCCAGAGGCAGAGATGAGGCCAAGTGTCAAAATGGCCTTCGGCCGACTGCAACCCCCACCGAGAGTGTCACGAGAGCCACGCACCTCCCGCTCCGTCCCGGTTCGAGCCCCCGCCCCCATCCCCGAGCCCGCGGAGAGCGGTGCATTGGGTGGGGCGAGAGTGAACACTTCCAGAAAGCCCCTGGCTTCACGTCCCAGCAGTCTCCCAGCATTCTAGACTAGGGTGTTCTGGTCCCAACTTCTCCATTTTCTGGGACTCCTGAGCTGAGGAAACCAGAGGAAGCCCTTGCCTTGAGCCGGTCCACAAGTCAATTACAACACGTCAGAGCCTGGGCCCTCCTTCTGGGAAATGATTAAAAAAGTCTGTGCTCCCTAGCTCCTGAGTCAGCCAGTGGTCGAAGGAGGTGAGAGAAAGGGCACCAAGGCTAGCAAGGCGGTTGTCGAATAAACTTCCCCCTCCTGTTCCTCTTCTCATCAGAAAATGGGAAAGCTTTAATCACGCCCTTATCCCAGCACTCGGGAGGCAGAGGCGGGCGGATCTCTGTGAGTTCGAAGCCAGCCTGGTCTACAAGAGCTAGTTCCAGGACAGGAACCAAAAGCTACAGAGAAACCCCGTCTCGGAAAATCAAAAAGAAAAAAAGAAAAACCCTGTCTCGAAAAAAAAAACAAAACAAAACAACAACAACAAAAAAAAAAAAAACAGGCTCCAAAGCTACTGAGAAACCTTATCTTGAAAAACAAAGAAGGAAGGGAGGGAGAAAGAAAGAATTAGAACTCAAGGC
>NW_004949197.1:77769-80669 GCF_000317375.1 Microtus ochrogaster
GTTCCCGCTCCTCAATCTTCCATCTTCCCAGATTTCCCCTATTCATTCTCTTTCCTTGCCAGCTCCACCTAACTTTCCCCTGCCTTGATTTTGGCCATTCAGCTCTTTATTAAATCAATCAGATGTTTTAGGCAGGCAAAGTAACACAGCTTCACAGAGTGAAACAAATACAATCGTAAAAGAGTACAACACATCTTTCCACGGCATAAACAAATGTAACACACCTTAAAACAAGGCGTTCTTTCCTGACCTCACATCGCACCGAACAAAGACATACGCTGCACATACAGAGAAAGGTAACATGCATGAAAACAGACAGACCTGGAGGTCTTGCGAAGACAGGCATCATGTGTTTTCTCTTAGGTGGAGTCTGTATTTTTAAGAGGAGATGATAGTAAATGCAGGGTTATTGTTAGGGATGTGGAGGGAAAAGCAAACAGAGGATGACTAAGAGGGAATAACAGGGGGCCAGAGAGATGGTTTGGTGTCTAAGAGCACGGACTGCGCTTCCAGAAGACCCAGGTTCAATTCCCAGCACCCACATGACAGCTCACACCTGTCTGTAACTCCAGGAGCTCCCACCCTCACACAGACATATATACAGGCAAAATCATCAATAAAATTAAGAGTAAAAGAGAGGGAATAGCAGGGGTAAATAGTCCTGTATGGGAATGTCATAAAGCCAGGCAGGGGCAGTGGACCCGCACTTGGCAGGCAGAGATAGACGGATCTCTGAGAGTTCGACGCCAGCCTTGCCTACAGAGTGAGTTCCAAGACAGCCAGAACTATTCAGAGAAACCCTGTCTCAAAGAGAGAGAGAGAGAGAGAGAGAGAGAGAGAGAGAGAGAGAGAGAGAAGTGTCATAATGAAGCCCCTGAGATTGCTGCCTCATCCAGCACAGAGCGAGCCCTGGAGAGCTGACTGGGCTGGTGAGGGATGAAGAAAGTACAGACACATGGACAGAGAAGCCGGCACCGGGTGGAGCATGTGTGTTTTCTGAAGGAGAAGCACTCCACACATTTACTGTGTTTACTGAACAGTGACATGAGAAGGGGTGGGAGCCTTCTGTAGGGAGCGGCCTCGGGCTGTAAACAACAGGTAGGAGGAAGCTTCTGTCTGATGCTTTCTGTGAACTCAGTCAGCATCCACACAGGAACCCAAGGAGGGCTTCGTGGATTCCAGGAGAAGACCGGGAGAAGCTTTGTTGATTCCTCTGGGTCTGTGGCACTGGAGTCTTTAATACAGCTGTGGTCACATTCCTCGGGACTTCATCTGCCCTGACACATTGACTCAGGGCTCACTTCACTTCCCACACATGTAAGCCCACTGGAAAGGAAAATGCAAAGATAAGGCTGGGCTGGGCTGGGCCGAGAAGCAGTGGCCAGAATTACGTCCTCCCAGAAGAGTACACCAAGCACATTAGAGACCTGGCTCTCCCTCATCACCGCAGGATATGGAGGAGAAGTCAAGATGCCTTAGAAAAGAGTATTCATGGGTTTTCTTATTGTGCTTCTACCAGAAGCCAGGCCTGTACCGGGCACAGGGCAGCAAGGACAGAAAGAGAGCTGGTCTGTCCTCTGCCATGTTCTATGCACACTGAAGGAGGGCAGAAACTCCTGGTGAGCCACAAGAGCTCTGGGGGAGAGTGGACTCCAAGGTGAGTAGGATTCTCCAAGGTAAACTTGCTGAATAAAAGGGAGACTCTCAGCGTCAGGGATGGGGAGTGAGAATTAGCCATCAGCAGTTCATCAGGCTTGGAGCGGGGCAGAGGCGGGGCTCTCAGTGGTGACCACGTGTTTATCATGTTCAGGGCCCTGGGTTCCATCTCTATCAATGCAAAATAATTAAAATAAAATTTTCTAGCTTTGGTAGTGATATGATAACGCAGGAAAATTCATCTAACTTTTTGAAGGTGCATGCTAAAATATGGAAGGGTGCCACATCACGCCTGAACTGTGTTTGGAATACTGGGAGACAATAAACGAAGCTGAAAGATGAAGAGTAACAGGATGGTGAGTTCTATTACTAGTTATCACTAGTCCCCTCACCCAAGGCCACCTCGGGTACGTCCCAAAGGCAAACACAATGGGATGGAGGGTAATGAGAAGCCCTTGAGAAGGTAGCATGAGCCTAGAGATTGGGCTTACAACACTGGGGTGATAGCCACCATCCATGGGGCAGC
Source organism: Microtus ochrogaster (assembly GCF_000317375.1). Lineage (NCBI taxonomy): Eukaryota > Metazoa > Chordata > Mammalia > Rodentia > Cricetidae > Microtus > Microtus ochrogaster. The sequence goes on from NW_004949197.1 coordinate 79,952, forward strand.
AGTCAGGAAAGGAGACCTCACCTAACTTAAGAAGCTCCAGACTGGTATCTGGGTGGCCACATCCTACCAGAGGTTGGATGTGAAGCTCAGGAGACAAGGGACAGTCTAGAGACAAAAGCCAATGCATCCGAGCCACTCCAGAATCTCCTGAGTGCAGCAGCTCAGAGACAGCCTGGATAATATATCAAGAACCGTTTCCTAAAGATTAGTTCATCTACAAATGGGTGGACAAGAAGGAAGAAAGAGAGCCTCTGGAAGGCTTTACGCTTAAAAAACACATGGGTGTGGACCGGGGAGATAGCTTACTCAATAAAGTGCTTGCTGATCCTCCCCACACACCTCCACACCTGTGCACATGCCTCCACACCTGTGCACACGCCTCCACACCCATGCAACACCTCCACACCCATGCAACACCTCCACACCCGTGCAACACCTCCACACCCGTGCAATACCTCCACACCCGTGCAACACCTCCACACCCTTGCACACACCTCTACATCCATGCAACACCTCCACACCTGTGCAACACCTCTACACCCGTGCACACACCTCCACACCTGTGCAACACCTCCACACCCATGCACATGCCTCCACACCTGTGCAACACCTCCACACCCATGCACATGCCTCCACACCTGTGCAACACCTCCACACCCGTGCACACACCTCCACACCCATGCACATGCCTCCACACCCGTGCACACACCTCCACACC
>NW_004949197.1:81100-81624 GCF_000317375.1 Microtus ochrogaster
GTGCAACACCTCCACACCCGTGCAACACCTCCACACCCCTGCACACGCGTCCACACCCATGCAACACCTCCACACCCGTGCAACACCTCCACACCTGTGCAACACCTCCACACCCCTGCACAAGCGTCCACGCCCGTGCACGCACCTCCACACCCATGCACACACACAGAGGAAACAGAAACAGGTCGAAGTAGCCAGTAAAAGGACTAAAAGGGAGAGGTTGCCAAACTTCGTGCCAAGAACCTACCCCAGCTCACTAAGAATTAATCACCGCAACAGCCCTTTAGGTCAATATTGTCTTTCCTGTCTTACAGTTATTTATAGTGTGTGGGGAGGTCAGAGGACGATTTCCAGGAGGCATTTCTCCTCCCACCCCGTGGTCTTCCGGCTCTTTTCTGTCTTAGAGATAAAGAAACTGGCGTGACCACATAAACTAACATTCCCAGAGTCAGTTAGGACAGTCTTCGAATTTTTCGTTTGCTTTTTTGTTTCATTTATTTATCTCTTTCTTCCTTTCTTTTTTT
>NW_004949197.1:82439-84832 GCF_000317375.1 Microtus ochrogaster
AGAGAGAGAGAGAATCACCTACCACCACCCAGGGGGGTGCCACGGGAAGGGCTAGGGTAAACTGCAGCAAATACACAGTTGGGGAAACAGGAGGAAGCTAGGAAGACCCAGAGATGACCCAGGAACTGGGTGGGGGAGGGGGGAACCCGGTAGTCATCATAACCTCTTCGGGGTCAATGTGATAGTACAGTGGGGTGCTGGGTACGAGGGAAGAGGAAGTGTGTTTACGGGTGTTCAGTGAAGGAAGATGAAAACTCTGGAGAGATGGCTCAGGGGTTAAGCTCACTGGCTGCCCTTACAGTGAGCCCATGTTTGCTTCCCAGCACCTAGAGAGAAGCTCACAATCATCTATAACCCCAGTCCCAGAGGATCCAATACCTCTTCTCAACTCCCCAGGCTCTATACACACAGCACAAACACACACACTCAGGCACACAGAATCACAGGCCATTCCCTGCACAGCTCTCCAGTCCGACACAGACAGCTCTTGTGCCAGTGCTGAATGCATCTCTGAGGGGAGCATACCCCACAGAGGGTCCGCCGCTCTGCTCTGTGGGTTGGTTGAGTCTGGGGACATGGCGGGGCTCTAGTGGCCAACTGTGCCTGTTCCCATTGTTTCACAGGCTATAGATGGCGTGTTACCCAAGAGAACACATTGCCCAATCCCCTGTGTCCTCACTGTGAGCTAGTCGCTCAGAATCAACCTGCCGGTAAAAGTAGGGGTGTCGGGTGTGGTGCCTGTCCCCAGCAGGATGCTCCCCAAGGTAGACGCCCCTGACATCCTGTTCTGTCAACTCCAGTCTGGCAACTCACCCCCTCAGCTCCCGAGGCAGTTCTGAGGCTCACAGAAGGAATGCAGAGGGCTGACTTTCTTCCCTAAGACAGCTAGGCTAGGGCTCCAGTTCAGTCCAGCAGGAAAGTGCTTATCTTGCATGCTTGAGGCCCAAGGTTCAATCTCCAGCACTAATGAGAAGAAGCTAAGGGGCAGGGATGTGGCTTGGCTGGTAGAGTGCTTGCCAGTCATGCGTGAAGGCCTAAGTTCAACCCACAGCCCGGCACAAACTAGACACGGTGGCACAAGGCTGTAATCCTGGAATTCAGGAGATGGAGGCAAGGGGACCAGAATTTAGAGGTCCTCCTCATCTACAAGGAGACTCTCTGACCAGTCTGGGCAACTTGGGACTCTGCCTCAAAAAGAAAATAAAGGCTTTGTATTATTATTAATATTATTATTATTATTATTGGGTTTTGTTTGTTTGTTTGTTTTGAGACAGGGTCTCACTCTGTAGCTCAGGCTGTCCTGAAACTCACTATGTAGACCAGGCTGGCCTCCAACTCATAGAAGTCTGACTGCCCCTGCCTTCCAAATGCTAGGATTTAAAGATGTGTACCACTATGCCTGGCATATTATCTTTGGACTTATGGGAATTAAAATAACTTTGTCTACCTGCCAGGTGGTGGTGCCCAGCACTCCAGGAGGCTAGGGCAGGCAGATCTCTGTGAGTTCGAGGTCAGTCTGTCCTACAAAGGTAGTTCCAGGGCAGTCAAGGCTACACAGAGAAACCCTGTCTCAAAAAACCAAAGTAATGATGATAATAATAACAATAATAATATTAAAAGATAACTTAGCTTTGATGGACTAGAGAGGTGACTCAGTGGCAAGAGACCTTACGGCTCTCCCAGAGGACCTGTGTTCAGCCCCCAGCACCCACATCGGGGATCTGACACCTTTTTCTGACTTCTGTGGGCATCTTCATGTTTCTCCTGAGACAGGGCAGAGGTGAGCATGAAATACTAAGACAGAAGCAAAGCTAGGGGTTTGCTGGTTACCTCATGAGTCGAATCCTTGGGACTGAAAGCCAAAAACCCTAGGCAGGGGCCGAGGAAAAACTCATTCACTCGCTCATTCCAAGTATTAAAAACTAAGTTATAGCCGGGCGGTGGTGGTGCACACCTTTAATCCCAGCACTCGGGAGGCAGAGGCAGGTGGATCTCTGTGAGTTCGAGGCCACCCACATGGTAGCTTAGGACTGTTAACTCTAGCTCTAAGGGATCTGGCGCCCTCTTCTGGCCTCCCTGGCACAAGGCACTCATGCAGCACACATACATACATTCAAGAAAGATACTTATACACACAAAATACAAACAAATCTTTAAAAAAAGGACGGGGGGGGAGGCCTGGAGAGATGGCTCAGAGGTTAAGAGCACTGGCTGCTCTTCCAGAGGTCCTGAGCTCAATTCCCAGCAACCACATGGTGACTCACAACCATCTATGAGACCTGGTGCCCTCCTCTGGTAGGCAGGCATACATGCAGACAGAACATTGTATACATAATAAAGAAATAATTTTTAAGAATCTTTAAAAAAAAAAAAAAAGAAAAACTAGCCGGGCG
>NW_004949197.1:85997-87951 GCF_000317375.1 Microtus ochrogaster
CACACACACACACACACACACACACACACGCCATCCTCTTCTGGGCAACCACGTTGATCTTTGCACCCATGACTCTCTTGACTTCCCTCTGAGATAGGATTTTCTTGGAATTCTCCTCCTGCCACCCTCTCGCCAGCTTCTCTCATCTGACAGCTCAGGTTTCGCTTTGTCGGTGCCTGGTGCCTGTCTCAGCCCATCTGCCAGCTTTTCCACGTCCCTGGAAGGGTAAACATCGAGCGCAGAACCCCTCCTTTTCTCAGACCGGGAACATGGCGCCCCCTGCTGGAAGGTCCCTTCTGGCCCCGAAGTTAGGATTTCAAGGCCCTGAAGAGGGAACCACCACGAAAGAAATACACAGGGAAAAAAGGTGGGGAGGCCTGGAAAAACCAAGAGTGAAAAGCAAAGGGCACAATTGGAGGGCTGACATTCCCTAAGCTTAGAGAAGATTGGTTGCAATTCGGAGACGGTTCTTCTCTGAGGGGCTGGAGGCAAAGGAAACCATCACCCCTAGTGATTCTTACATTCTCCAAAGTGTGCTATGCCTATATGTGCTATACCGGCCACCGCTACAGCCCCTAGCACAAACTCTTTGGATCCCTTCTCCCAGCCCCCAGCTTCTCTTAGAGAAACTAAAGTTAGCGGGGCTGCCAAGAGACGCAGGCAAGCTAAGTACAGGGTTTGGGGAACATGATATGGGAAGGGGCAATAATTACACAGTAAGGTCCTCTTGGGGACTGCAGGGTTGTGGCCAGCGGCTTTGGAAGGGTCCACTCCTATAGCAAACTACCCCAGCCACAAAGAGCCAGGCATCCCCAGAAGCACATACTAGAAGGGAAAGAGAGTTGACAGTTAGGGACGCCCTCTCCCCTGAACTACAATTCAATCATCCCATCCCTCCTCACCCACCCCAAAAAAGCCAAGGAATAAAGTCATTAACCCCGAAGGTGAGGCCTTGGGACCAAAAAGTGAGAGGAGATTGGAGCAGGGAACCCCATCTACCACCGTGACCTGACCCTGCCTAACCTCAGAAGCTAAACAGGGTAGGACCTTGGGGAAATTCTCTGCGAGGTGGGTCCCCGGGGAGGGGCTGCATGGCTGGGAAACATAACAGTCCCCGTCTTCGTGGTAGCACCTCGGAGCACAGCCTCGGCCTCGAACACTGGCCACTGGCGACAGAATCCTTGTTTTTAAGGTTGTTAGCAGACCGCATACCCTAGAAAGCACTTCGGTCCCTCTGCCAGGTCCTGCCCCTTGGTTCAGCGAAGCTGCGGTCCCTTCTTCTCACCACCAGCTCACAGTCTTCAAACTTCAACACCAGCCTCAAGCCCCCACCCACATTTGCTATGAACTAGTCAGAAACTTGAAGGAGGCGGACCTGAAGGATGCCAGGATTGGGCTAGGAGAGTGGGCGCCCTGTAGTAGGAAGGCAGTTACCAGGGAGACCAGGACAGTGGGCTGGGACCCGAGCCAGGGTTGGCACTTACCGGGACAAGCAAAGGGTGATTGGTTGCTTGCTTGGTTGCTTGGTTGGTTGGTGAAAAGGTCTCTCTAGGTAGACTGGGCTGACCCTGCCTCAGCCTCTAGACTGTTCTAGACAGGCATGCCAAAGACTTTACGCCAGCAAGCCAAAGTCTTAATGTTCCGCTTTCTTCTAACTCCTTTCCTACGTAGCAATCAGCGCCCCTCCTTGTGACTGGGTCTGGGGGCAGCTGGAGTGCTGAAGCTCCGAAAAGAAACCTTAGAAGAATCAACTAAGGGACCAGGCCTGAGAGAAGTCAAGGAAAGAGGTGAATCTGGGAGGCGTTGGAGAACGGACAAGGCTTAGGGTATTTCAGAACTTCCACTGACGGTGCTGTTCACCGGTCCAGCGGTTGCCGACCAGGGTTCGGGGTTGGGGAACGTACTTTGGGACTTCAAATCCAAAGGGTAAAATATCAAAAAACAAACAAACAAA